>NW_015505182.1:5439080-5440671 GCF_001515645.1 Sinocyclocheilus grahami
GCTTAATGAAAAATCATACTTTGCAGTTTTGTGAAACCCTGCACAGAATAAGTCGATATTCATTATATGTTATGCTGAATGCTTGTGCTTTGCAGTGATATTAAATATGAGTTTTTTTAAATAATTGTACAGACATCTGACATCAATGGGCGATGAACAGCAGTTCTCCACGGCCTTCCACTCTTCCTTGAAAAGGACCTTACTGATTTTACAAGACATGTTTTGTAAGTAATGTTGTCTGTTATATTTGGTTATTTAGTGTAATGCAGACAATTCTTGAGACCTGGCAAGAAAAAAATCAGGACACAGAAAAAATATAAGATAGAAAGGAATAAAGAAAGTAAAAAAAAAAAAAACTTCTAAGGAAAAAAGAAAAGGGAATGTATAATAAAAGAACAAAGTTGGAAAGAAGAGAAAAAAATACTTACAGGGTTAGTTCACTCAAAAATGAAAATTCTGTCATTAATTACTCACCCTCATGTCGTTCTAAACCTATAAGACCTTTGTTCCAATCTCTGAAAAATATTCTGATGTAGAATTTTGTAATTGTTCATGATTGATCATTATTGATTTAGAAAAAGGTAATTCTAGAAAATGGTAAATCTAGATTTACAAGGTGTCATAAAAGGGATGTTGATGTTTTTTTTTTTCTATTTATTTCCTGAGTGCAGTATGTGCAATTTTTCTTACAGTGTTAAATTGTTGATTTGATAGCATGCCTAAAAAGTAATGACTTGAAGTAACATTGTTTTAAACAAATAAATGCCCTATTGTTGTGCTAACAATCTGTTTTCTGTCTTTGTATTAACAACTTTAAGTTTTGAGTACAGCTTACTTGAGAAATTTAAGGCAATCTGTTTCCACACATTTGTCTAGTAATGTGAACAAAGCAGACTTGTTAAGAGAACTGTTTTGTTTGAGTTCTGTGCACTAAACTTAACTTACATCTCTAAGTTGGCTGAACTTGTCAAATTGAGTTAGCAACACTCAAGTTTTCTGGTAACCTATACATATACACAAGTTACCTATACAAAGTTACAGTAAGTTTTATTAACTCAAAAATGATAAACTAATTTGCTTGAGAAATTTGAGGCAATCAGTTTCCACAGGTTTTCCAAGTTCAACTAATGACTTTTTACAGTGCATAAAAACAAAATTTAATAACAATAATAAAAGTAAAATGAACAAAAACATGTAAAAATTTTATTTTAAATTCCCTCCCTCCTCCTCTATTTCGTTCCCTTTCCTGCTTTTGTCTTTTTCCCTTCCCCCCCTTTTTTACTTTTTTAATGACCATTTTACTATTTTAAATGTGCTTCACATCTATTTTTATGTACCTTGCATGTTACTATAATACACTATGGTTATGAAAGGCATGTTTCCTTGTGTTGAAATAATTAAATCCAGGCTTTTATGCTTTTATAATATCTTAACATAATTATAATGGCCTATATGGCCAGTAAATGATTTGTTTTTAAAAGGGCATTTTTTGTTTACTCTTAAATGAATGGATACTTTGGCAATATGGTGTGTGATGCTTAATAGAGGGGGTGGTGGTTGAGTACCTTATGTCTTGCTTTCACTTAGACAA
>NW_015505182.1:5440901-5443002 GCF_001515645.1 Sinocyclocheilus grahami
GGTGGTTGATGGCGGGGGGGGGGGGGGGGGTGGTTGAGTGCCTTATGCCTTACTTTCACTCAGACAATAGGCCGCCCGTGTCTGCCATTATTTTCACACACAATACACACCAACAGATCAGTCAGGCAGCATTTCCTTACACGTATCTGCCCTCAGGGCCCTCAGACTATCGTTATGTCAACAGATGAGTCCTGACCACAAAGTGTGTGTATGTGTGTGTGTTTGAGGGGCCTCACGCATTCATTCACCTCAGCACGTGCCAGCTGATTTATTCAAACAAAAACACATAGCAGAGCCACCAGCCGTTGGCCAATCATGGCCCTTCGGTGTTGAATCGGCCATGGCGATGGCATTTTTTGAACATTTGAAATCAAACAGCTGTGTGGATGCTGTTGACATCTGACCCTAAGCAGCAGGTTCACGGACAAGTAAAGTGTTATTTCACACTTAGAGGAAAGGGGGGAGAAGAGAGCTGTGGAAAATGTTTTATTAAGTGATTTTTCTCTCTGACTGCCAGTTGATTTTGTTTATTGAACTGATACTTGCATGGAAAATAAATGACTATTAAATATATTAAACCTAAATCTATAAAAGGAATACTTCACACACACACAAAGAAATAAAAATCATGAAAAAGTAATCCAAAATTCCAAATACCAGTTCTATTATACTGCAAAAAATTATTAAAAGATTGTAAAATGCCACAGTAAAAAAAAAAAGGAAAAAAAATGTAATTGGTTAATGATAAGTTCCCTTATGGAACATTTTGTGTAAATGTACATAATGGTGGTTATATACACCATTATGTGTTTGTGTGTGTGTGTGTGTGTGTGTGTGGGTGTGTGTGTGTATATATATATATATATATATATATATATATATATATATATATATATATATATATATATATATATAATAAAAACATCATAGCTGTAGTTATATGATAGTCATGTGAGAAAGCTCTGAAATCTCATTCATTATCCCTTTTTCCATAATAACTTCTTAAATATAATTATTCAAAAGAAATGGTCCCTACAAGTGATGTGGACTACATTTAGTGTGTTTTTGGGGTCATTATCTGTGCTTATGGTGATTGTGAAACCATGAAGATACAACTGTTGTTGTGTAGTAAGGATTTTTGTGCTCTACAGCGATCTGATGACAGGTTTTTCATTTCTGGGTGATCCATTCCTTTAAAGCAAAGACATGTATACTCGGTTAAGATGAACATTGTCTGATGTGTACAGTGAAACCAATTCCTTCAATTGAACCCATGGAAAGCACCGTCATGCTTGAATTGCTAAGTGTCACTTTTAGAATGGCAGGTGGTTAAAATATTTTCCAAAGTTTGTTGATTTAAAAGCCTCTTTTTGCACTGGATTTGAAACTGTCAGGCCCTCCGTCTGAGGCTAAGTGTTAAGTAGACAACAGTGAGGCAGGTGATAAGAGATGGGCTTTTCATCCGCTCACAGAAGATCAAAGTTTTCAAACCGCCATGGATCTCGCGTCAGAGAGAGAAAGAGAGAGAGAAAGAGAGAGAGAGGCCTGATGTATTTTTGCCATCACATCTCTAGTTATTAGCCTCCTGCACCAATCCATCTAGTCAAATTAACTTACGGCAGAATGAGTGGGTGGGTCTGATCTGATCGAATCCAAATGCAGCTTTGGCTCAAATAAATAGCACCAAAATGCAGGTGGCTTTTCTGACTCATTAATGGAAGCCAGTGTGACATTTTCAAATCAAATATTGGATTTAGAAGAAAAAACAAATTGAGTTCTCAGCCAAACTTTAAGAGTTGAGGCTAAGGAAGAAAACACAGATAAAGGGTGGTAGATAAACACTGGTATGAAATGGCAGAACATGCAGAGTGATTTGTGCAACTAATAGATGGAAGATTTTATATGTCTACGTGCACGCACACACACACACACACACACACACACACACATTACATACATTAATGACTGTAAAGACACTGATAATGTTACAAAAGGAAATCCTGATAAAATATACCATTTATATTTCACATATACTGTATATATATATATATATATATATATATATATATATATATATATATATATATATATATATATATAT
>NW_015505182.1:5443169-5467121 GCF_001515645.1 Sinocyclocheilus grahami
TATATATATATATATATAAACTTTAATAAGTTAATTAAATACAAAAGTAAGTAGCAATTCATTGGATTACTTATTTTTTCCCCTGTTTGCTTTTATAGGTTCTTTTAAAATATTATATTATAAAAAACTGTGATATTTACTGTATCCGCTATAGAACATGATTCATACCATGATATTCATAAGATTTTGGTCATACCACCCATCCGTACCACTGGAGGAATATTGAAATATGAAAGAGCTAGTCATATATATTTGTTGACAAGTTGTGTTTACATAGCCAGCTCTGCACATAACTGTTCTCAAAAAATAACACCGCTGAACCAATGATCGCTTTGTTCACAAGCGTTCAAATTCTACTGGCTGAATAGGATGCATGTTTTTTTTTCTTCAAAATCCTGTTCCTGCCTCTGCCTCTCTCTACAGAGCACTTCAGCAGACTGGAGAATCTCTGAATAGGCCAACAGCAGGAGAAGAGAGACCATGAACAGCTTGATAATGAGGAAGCTGATTAAAAAAATCTGTTTCTTTGCAAATTTGTAGACAAGATGGACTGTGTGGCCTCTGCACCCATTGTTGACCATCTGTAGGCATGATGCTCCATTGGAAAGACTTTCTTGGTGGTGAAAGGGTGTAGCATTGCCTTAGGGCATTAGTGTGTACGCTGTGTTGGAGGACCCAGTGGATTACAACGGCTCGTACACTATCAGTTAAAATTCATTAACCCCAGCGGATAACCTCAGGAGGGAGGCAGTGAAAGCAACTGCCACTATTGCAGTGCTGAAACCCGTAATTATGCAGCCACAGGTGAGACCCTGTAGTCAATTAGACTGAACGAGGCCCCCGCAGCAGGCTGCTGCCCCAACAGATTTGGGCCGGGGAAATGGAGGCTCCCTCATGGAAAATTCCACAGTTGTACATTTCCATAATGCATGCTGCTGGATTGCTATTGCTAAATAATTCAGGAAAGGTCTAGCTTGTTAGAATGTATTTCACATTCACCGTTTGGGGGGCAGGTTGTAAAAAAGGGCCCTAAGGAATGTTACAAACATTGGGCCTATAGGGAAGAGGAGGGGGGTCCTGGCTCCATGATGTTTTTTGTTGTTGTTTTATTCAATCATTTTCAGCAGACTCTGAAACAACACAAACATGCACAGGTGTAAGGGATGGGTCAACAGTGTACTTATAAATGTAATTACATAAATTACAGATGTAACTAAATACCTATATGTAGTTACAGATGTAACTACATATAGGCATTTAAAAAATATATAAGTACAATGTAAAAACATGTATGTACACAATAAGTGCATTGTAACAAATTATTAATTTAAATGTAAGTACATAGTAGTTAAGGCCACCTAATATAAAGTGGGACTGAACATTATTATTATTATTATTATTATTATTTAATAATACTAGTAACAACAACAACAACAACAACTAATAATAATAATAATCATTATTATTATTATTATCACTAGAGATATTGTTGTAACAGTCATACTACTACTACTACTACTAATGATAATAATAATAATTGTTGTTGTTGTTGTGGTTTTTAATAATTTTTAACACAACATCTTTGTTTTAATTTAGAATTATTATTATATAATTATTTTATTAATGATGTTGTTATAATAATAACAATAATAATAAGCAATAACATTTATTGTTGTTTTAATAAATTAATTTACTTATTATTATTATTATTATCTATATTATCTATTAATACAAGCTATGTATTTAGCATTTTAGGCATAATTAAACAATTTGACTAAATTGACATCTGAAGACTGAAATCTGAGAGAAGGTCACTTGCAAGGTTAGTGACAGAGTTTTGGCATGGGAATTGACATTTTCCTGGAGTTCCCTTTGTTTTATATCTACACACCTGATTGCTGATAATAAACAGCTGACCGGTGAACAGATGACAAGGGCTTGCAGCAACCTGCATGCTTTGCAATTTAACACTGTTTGTTTTTGGTTCCCTAAGGCCAGTCGAGTGTGTGCTTCTGTGTACGTTCATGTACTGTACGTGAGAAAGAAAGAGGTATAAGGGATGCGCAGACTCTGAAGATGGTGACTTGATGACTCAGCAAAATGATCACAAAACATTCCTGACAACTGCATAGGGAAGACCAGGGCTGGATGTCATACTTTTTCTACTCCAATAAATTTTCCAAGGTTTATTCTGTAGGTTTATTTTTAGAAGTACATTTCTCTGCCCTGCAAACTGACAAAATGCAGTAACTAAGCCAACAATAAAGCTGAGAAAATGGCTTTTTAAGGTTTTTGATTGATTTGATATCAAATTTCACACTTTTCCCCCTGAATCTGAGCATCGTTTTCTTGGATCAGTTTTGACTAAATGTGTGTTTAACACATATCCTAAGGCCTTGGTTATAGAAGTTCTAAATATTTCCACCATTATTACCAGAAAAATTGTTTGTTGAACAAACATTGTCCATTTGTAACAAGCAGAGCCTATATGGGGCAAGTTGTCACAAGGGGAACCTGCCATTATATAGAATATTATACATATATTTGATTAAGCCTGAAGGGGTTTATTTAAAAAAAAAAAACATTATCCCACCTATGACATGACTACTGACCAAATAAATAATAAATGGACATTTAATACTGATTATAATTTAAAAAAATGCCACGATTGACCTATCAGAATCAAGCATTCCAGACAGGTGTGTAATAAAAATGCAGATTGTATACGTCTGTATGTACGAATGGTTTGTCGGTGCGTTGCCATAGTGAGTGAGGCCCAGCTAATCCTGAGCCTGTCTTTAAGCGCCATGTAGATAAGCTTACTGTGCAAGATTGACTTGGCAGCCTAAATACTGAAGACTGAGAGAAACAACAACGCACTGTTCAGCCTGAGGGGACCTAATGGAAATTAATGGGTTTTAAATGTGTGTGTGTGCGTGTGTTTGCCTCTCTTAGCACTGAAGCAGAAGTTTACACAGTGCCAGGATAAACTGAAACTCATCTTCAGGTCAACATTCCCTTAGATGTGGAGAAGAAATGTGATTATGATTCAAATCAGCGTGGTTATCTGCAACCCGACGCTCACTGAAGCCCTCCGTGAGTGTTACCCAAGCCCTCCATAAACTCATAAATCAGTCAGACTCAAAACAACAAGCGCAGGAAACTGAGTGAGTTGTTTCCCTTCAAACAGGATGTGCATCCTCACTGCTCTGAGGGGGAATTACAGACTGGATCCTTGATGATGTGCAGCGGGTCTCTATATAACTACTGGGAAATCTGCCACACCGTCTGGATAGACAAAGATAGAAACTGCCTGCCTGTCTGTTATTGTTCAGACAAAACAGGTAAACCCGCCTTCAAACTCACACCATTGGTTGAGAAGTCGTTCTACAGAGGCACAATATTTAAACTCTTCAGGAAATCAACCCACAAATGACTTTAGAGTTTTCATCTGCTTTATACTAGTCTCTCATAGACAGACTTCAGACTGACGGCAGAAGGTCTGGGAACCTTGGCAGCTTTGAATGGCCGTCCAAGAGGCCATATGACTGACAGGTAAAGCAACCAATCATGTTTCATTTGTGACATGTCATGTTTAGGGGTATGGAAATGTCCCCACAATAATAGACCAGTGTGTAAAACTTTTGGATGTATTTTAACCACTTAAAACAGTTCCGGTGCCTAAACGGTGCCTGAACCGATACTTATAAAATATATATATATAAATAAATAAAAATTATGGATTGGCCATTAGCACTATAGACACATGATGTCTGCTTCATTCATACTGGACGCCAGAGGGCACCCTCGCACAGAAAATCAGTAAATCCAGTCACAGAAGTAGTGAACTCGTGACCCTCCAGGAAATCCCTTATATGCACAAAGGCATTGCTATTATAGCTGTAACTGAGTAAACAGAACATATAAATGTTTTGAATGATAAAACAAAGACAATAAACACTCGACTGCAACAATATAGTTTATCTGCGTTATTCAAGCCATCTCTGGTATTTTATAATAATTAAGTATATTTGTAATCCATTGCTAATCGATGTATTCTTTTTAAAGTAGCCTATGGAACATATTTTCTGCCTCATTCTGTGACAAGAGGCCACATCAGATCACAAAAGGAAGCATTTGACTGGTGTTGTAGAGTAAAAAAGTTATAATGTTCTCTTTTTTTTGTTGGACAACAGGTTTAGAAATGTGAATACAAGGGAGGTTTAGCTTTAGGCATTTTAATTTAAGTATGTTTAGCTTAGTTAACAGAAGACTACCTGCTGCCATCAGAGCAAGTCGCTCCACAGATGCTCTCATTTCCCGAGTTGTGCTTTTAAGTCAGAATGTGAAAACAACATGGACACTCGCATTACTACAAAGATTTGTTGGATTTGTATTAGAGCTTTCCGACTTGAGTTCACGTGCATTTTCTCAGTCGGGAAATTATTTTTCACGTGCGGTGCCAGTGATGATGCTTCTTACGTCTGTTTCGGAGAACCAGAGGACAAATATTTCAATCGATCACTCAGGCATGGCACCGAAATCTGCGTTCTGAATCGGTTCTATTACATACCGGTTACATAGGTACTGGTGCCAAATTGGTACCGGGTTTCGGAACCCAACCCTACCTTTAACAATTTAAACAAAATTCATACTACAATCTAACCTATTTGTCTTAGAAAGAAGTTGTAACAGAGGGACGAGCATTGAAAACAAATAAACATTCTCAAAACAAACTGCTGTAATTTTATATGACACTCACTACTTGTTTTTCCCCCGTCTTTGTGAGGTTCTCATTAAAAAGTTACTCTCTGCTTCTCTCTTCCTGTCATGAGATGCTCAGAAGCAATACTTTAATCACCAGACTGATTCTTCTTGTGCAGTCTAGTCCTACAGTGAATTCCTATCCGCTTTAAACACTTTGACCACAATATGCATCGAATTATGTACTGTATGTGTTTGAATGTGACTGACTGACTGATGTATCATTCATGTCAGTAGCATGTATGCAGGGCAAGTTATGCACTAACATTTAATACCTAGGCTAGGTTAGTCATGAAATCAGAAGTATGAGCAATAATAACAGTGATACTCGCCTTAGAAAGCACTAAAACACCTCAGAGCTACGACGCCAGTCTCAGTAGAGAAGCATTACAAGATTAAATTACCAGCAGACATCCCTAAATCATGTTATTTAGTTAAAATGAGTGTAGAGCATGAAAGGGATATTGCCACCAGTCCTCTCATGGCTGTTGGCCACCCAAAGATCAGGAACTGAATTAAGAGAAACCATGGATCCTCTTTACTTATTGAATTCTGTGTTCTTTTCAGTGCTTTAGTTAGATTACCACAAAAAGAATGGAGTCTTTCCCGTCTACCTGGTCATAAACAGAGAACTACGTTCTCTGAGCTATAAATGCTCAAGGTTACAGATGTTGGACACAGAATGTAGGTAATACAGTTGGCAGAAAACTGAATGAAAGAAATCATATATATGCAACATATATTATATAACCCAAAGCGATATAAAAAAAAGTTATGCATATGCTGTTCCTAAACACATAGGGGCTAATTCACTGTATTATATGAATACTTATACATAATTCAATGAAATCAGGCACAAAATGCACTGCAATAGGGTACTGCTAAGTATTATTTTCAGTTCAAACATGCTTCTATGTGAATTACATATTGTTCCCTCCTTCACAGAATTCAGTCTTATGTGCCTGCCACATGCAGTCAACATGACATAAAAATTTACTTATTGTGAGTGATTCATCAGTGCATGTTTTTATTTATTTAAAAAAAAAAAAATAAAAAAAAATAACTCTTGCTCTTCTTCTGAAATTGCTTTTCTTATAAAATAGCATACTCACACACAGTTTGCTTTGGATCTATTTTGGACACCATCTGATCAGTTCCCAATGGATCAAATTAAGTCCTGTCCAACATTTTTTTCTCTTTGAATATCCTGTTTCACTCAGAAATAATGAAATTGTGAATTACAGAAAGTGCTAAAACAATTAATTGTGTGCTAATTGATGACTCTATTAGAATGCACAGATCCCCTACATACATGGATATGCACATTAAAAATCAAATAATAGAAATATAACTAATACATACAATAAATTTACATATAAAATATAAAAGTAAGTTTATACTTTTAATGCAACAGTCGTAAATATTCACAGGACTGAATACTGCATCCAATCAGTTGCATTATTTGTGCAGAACACCACAGGTTTCAATATGAAATGTCTGATGTGGCATTTTTAGCTCAGAGTAATCAATCTTTCCATTGGCGTGAGCTGGTGGTTAAATGTTTAGACCCAAAATCCTTAATCTTAGCTCGCCAAAAACCTGTCTTTTACCCGCAAATATACTTTTCACTCAAATCTGTCTCTTTTGCTGCTAATTTGTCTTCTCTCAACCATCAACCACCAATCTGCTCAAGGAGATGAAGCTTTTTAATGTCTTTTGTGCGGACAACCCACTTTCCAACTCATGCATGTGGTCGTGTGGGATTCGAGATCGATTAATACTCGCTAGCCTCACCATCTGGCCCCAGTTTGTTTTCTTAGCAAATGAAGCTAATTAGCGGGTATGGTAACGACTTTCAGGTCTGTGGGGCGGTTTGTGTTTCCAGCTCCACCCATGCAATTCCAGACTGACGACATTGCATGGTCGCGCCACCCTTGTGCCCTCCCGCTGCGCTAATGAAATCACCTCCAGTGCCATGGCTCCTCAGAGTCGGCTGTGAGAGATAAAGGTTAAGATCTCAGCACTTTACTATATTGCTGTATTCGGTTACAGGTCACCAATTTACTCTTCAGACCAACTTGTTTCAATAGAGAAGATGGGTCCAACTTCTGGAACACAACAAAATACAATTCACTAGGGTTTTTCAGCTTCAAAGCTACAAATAACTTTGTTTTGTTGTCAAGCTCTTAGCTGACTGCCAACAGTCTACTTGAATACAACTTTCAAGTTGACCTGTGCTAGAGCACTCTACTTTTGAAACTTTTCTTCACACTACAATTTGAAGTCACCCCAGAGATTGCAGTTGTGGTCCCCAATTTGCCAGCACTTGTCAGTACTTCTATGGAAAAAAAAACAAAAACCTATGTATGTGTTTTTCTGAATGCATTTCAAGTCCTTCCCCAAGCTGTCACATTGAAGGAGGTGGATGGAAGACTTGGAGAAAAGCTGCAAGATGTAGTAGTGATTCAACCACTAAAAAGAGATGGTTTAAAAAGTAGACAGACAGACAAGGAAACAGATGGAATCAGCAGTCATGTGTACTTAAACACGTTAATTGTTAGCGACGGAGCCAGACTACTACTTTAAACGCTGGAAAGCAGGCCGCCTCAGAGCCGTGAACGCCACGTTTATCCCACATTGATTGTTTACAAGAAAACAGTCTTCCATCCCACCCATGGAGGAGGGTGAGTACGCCGGAGCTTGATTTCTAGACAGCTGAAGTAATCAGGCCAATAAGAGACAACTCTCCATGTGCTTGGCTCAAGAGAACCATTTCTGCACAGACCTAGCGAGTGTGTCGATTGTGTGCGGATGTGAGCGTAATTCACTATCTAGTCTAATCAAATTCATGCCTAATCTCTCACAAAGGAGGGAAAAAAAACAATCTTGGATTCTTCAGTCTTTGCTGTGTTTTAATTCTGTAATACATCAGTGACGCTGATTACCAACTCGTCTCCATGGTGTTTCCAGGGCATAATCATCTTTCGTACTGGGGTTCAGATCAAAGCAGGGACAACACCTGACAAATCCATTTTACAGAATCACTCACATTGACAACATTGTGCTCATGTGCCAAGCCCGTTTGTAATTTCCTCCATTTGAATCTCTCACAGGAAAGGCTCATCACTGTGTTTTTAAATTAGATAGTATATCAAATCTGCTGCCTTATGTGGCTGAAATCATAATCAGCTGATTGTAGTGTTGTGTGATGCACAGCTTTTGTCTGGTTGCAAATACAACTTCATTAAACGAAATCTGTGCTTTGGCTACAGCACTTTTAATAAATGCCTGCTAATAGCAAACAAAAACAAAGGTTTCATGTGATTCAACAGGCATTTGTTTACCTCGAGGAATAGCGGAAGGAGATATAACCGCAATCCATGCCGCTGTTGTGACTACTTCAAACGCCGACGTGATGCACGATTAATTAATGTCGTTATCGTGACGGCAAATTAACATTTCCTGCATCAAACAATCTCTGCCTGCCGTGATAATTCCCTCAGATTCATCAGGTACTAAATACATCCGTTTATTATTCGCTGTTCAGAGCTAACCTGTGGTCTGTTCTCGTTTTTCAAATCATGCTTCAAATCCACTTTAGTTGCTATTACCGTGCTGTGTACTTGTGTGCTGTAAAGACAGATAAGCAGGATTTTGCCGCATGATGCTACATAAATAAATTTAATGTGCACAAGGTTTGTATGTGTTTACGAAGGGTGATGTATCTGCAAATGCATTCTGAACTCTCTTAATTGGGTTTCGCATTATGATGAAAACAACATTGTGTGTTAAATTACATTTAAATTAATTTAACAGCAGTCACAGAGTGTTCAAATTTTCTGATTAATTGCTGCATCCGGAACATTTTATTTATTTTTTCATTCCATCAATCTATTACTGGTTCTTTTTCATGATAAAAGGACATAAAATTAGTTTTTGTTTGGCTAAAATAAACTCTCCAACATGAAATGTTTGGCAGATCTGAAAATAGACAGAGAGTGAGAGCAAAATGAGAAGAAAACAACAAATACAGCCTGATGTAATGATGCCATTACGTATAGTTTTCTCTCAACGCAATAATTTGGTGCATTTGTTTCAGCATGCATTCAAGTGATTATGTTTGCTCCCCACACACAACAGTCATTACTCTGTACTACAGAAAAACAACCCTATTTAGCCTCCACCGTCTCTTAATATCTCCTCTCTGAAGCAGGCACTGCCTTGCTGATTTAGCTAATATTACCTCCCCCCATTTTTCACCCATGTCAGAGGTATCCTTGACATTGATGTTAGCTTTGATTGAAACTAGGTTATTTTGTCATATTTGAATAAATTTCAGCATCTGTAGACTTGTTTCTGTGTGTGTGTGTGTGTGTGTGTGTGTGTGTGTGTGTGTGTGTGTGTGTGTGTGTATCCCAGGCAGACTCTCAAAAGCTGCCGACGTGTTGCCTCTGTATTGTATTAAGTTAGGCACAAATAAAACTTGTGCAAGAAGGAATTGTTTAAAAATAACAGTTTGTCTGTAAAAAGGATGTGGGATTTGGCAAATCAATCAAAAGTTTGAGAAAGTAGACATAAGTAGACATTGGTATAACAATCACATGTAGTGTTCTCTTTAAAGGTTTGCCTAAAAATAAAAATTCATTCAACATTTACTCACCCTCATGTAGTTTCAAACTCTTATGCCTTTCCTTCTTCCATGAAACACACAAAAAAAAATTCTGAAGGATGTTCAGGCTGCTGTCTTTCATAAAATAGACTAAGCTCAAAAAGATAAGACAGTAAAGACATGTTTAATGTTGACATGTCAAATGATTATTATTTCAAATAAATGCTGCTCATTTAAACTTTTCATTCATCAAAGAATCAAAGAAAAAAAATCACAGTTTCCTCAACAATATTAAGCAGCACAGTGGTTTTTAACATTGATACTACTTCTTTACTACTACTACTATTACACACAAAAAAAAAGGTTCTTCAGCGGTTCTTTGTGGTAGTTGAGGTGCTATATAGCACCTCTAAGTGGTTATTTGGCTCGTAATTATAGGGGAACCAATTTAAGTGCTATAAGAGCACCTATAAAGTACCTGTATTGGTTCTTCAGCGGTTCTTTGGGGTGGTTAAGGTGCTATATAGCACCATCTTTAAAGATATAGGTGCTATGTAGCACTTAAAGGTGCTGTATGTTTTTGACTCTACTAAAGCATAAAATTACCATAATATGTTTGCAGATGTTTAAGAAACATGCTAAGTTAACATACTTGTTTATCTGAAAAACAGTGCTACAGTCAGTTACTCTCCTTTGAAAATGTGCGTTCCGTGTCTGAATGTCTGTCTCTGTTTTGGACTTTGTAACCCGCCAGTTGCCAGTTTACGCAATTGTATTTTGGCCCCCCGGGTTGCCAGTTGGTGGAAAACACAGCGTATTTCATTTCAGTCATGGAAACTGCCAAACGAAAGGGATCAGTTCCTGCTGGTGTCGTCAATCTGGCAACCTGCGTATGCGTCAAGTCTGAGGAGGAGGGGCCGGGTGAAAAAACCCTCTCCAATATTTTGAATTTGGACTGTAATACCTAGTTCAACCAGGTGTCAATCCTACATACAGCGCCTTTAAAGGGATAATTCACCCAAAAATGAAAATTCTGTCATTAATTACTCACCCTCATGTCGTTCCAAACCCGTAAGACCTCCGTTCATCTTCGGAACACAAATTAAGATATTTTTGATTAATTCTGAGAGCTTTCTGACCCTCCCATAGACAGCAATGTAATTACCACGATCAAGGTCCAGAATCGTAGTAAGGACATCGTTAAAATAATCCATGTGACATCAGGGGTTCAATCATAATTTTACGAAGCTACGGGAATACTTTTTGTATGCAAAGAAAATAAAAACAATGACTTTATTCACCCTGGCGCCATTTTGGAGAGTTACACATTCGTAAACAATGTATACTGTTCTGTGTCAGCTCCGCCATGCACTGACACAGAACAGCATATGTTGTTTATGTTCAGTGGATACTCTCCAAAATGGAGCCAGGGTGACACGGAGGAGACATATTGTTGAATAAAGTCATTGTTTTATTTTCTTTGCGCACAAAAAGTAATCTCGTAGCTTCGTAAAATTACAGTTGAACCACAGATGTCACATGGATTATTCGAACGATGTCCTTGCTATGTTTCTGGAACTTGATCATGGTAATTACATTGCTGTCTATGGGAGGGTCAGAGAGCTCTCAGAATTCATAAAAAATATCTTAATTTGTGTTCCGAAGATGAATGTATGTCTTACGGGTTTGGAACAACCTGAGGGTGAGTAATTAATGACAGGATTTTCATTTTTGGGTGAACTATCCCTTTAAAGTGGTTCCCCTGGGATTAAGAGCAAAATAACCACTTTTAGTGCTATTTAGCACCATTTTTTTTTACTACCACCACTAATAATAATAATAATATAATATGTCTAGAGCAGCAAATCAGCATATTAGCATGATTCACATATGAAGGATCAACCGTTTGATGCCGAAGACTGGAGTAATGATGCTGAAAATTCAGCTTTGCCAACACTTGAATAAATGACACTAGAAAAATATATATTTTTTTATTGTACTACAATTTCAGAATGTAATGTTTTTACTGTATTTTGTTAAATAGCTGTAGTGCAGGGTTGCCAGGTTTTCGCAACAAAACCCGCCCAGTTGTTACTCAAAACTAGCCCAATTGCGTTTCGAGGGGTTTCCCCAGTAAAAAAAGAAAAATCACGTTCCAGGAGGTAAAATACTAGTTTTTCGGTAGGGTTCCTCTGGTAAAATTCGCATGCGTTTCTGGAGTCGCTTCAACCCACGGACATGAAAAACAACCCACGTCAACAGTGTTAAAGTAGCCCAATACCGCGGAAAACACGCGGACTTAAAAAGTAAAAAAACTAAAAACTTACCAACCCTAAATATTTGAAAGGCAGTGTATATAAATATATAATTGTTTGGAAATATATCTTTCTCTTGGAAGTCCGTCGATTTTATTACTATTGCTCAGTCTTAGAGTAGGCATGTAAATAACTGTGGACACGTAAATTGGAAACACTTCAGGAGTTTCGAAGTCATCATCTGATTGGTTGAATTCTACAGGATTTCTGGGATACGTGTGCGCAGCGTTCTTTAACGTTCCACCTGGAAAGATGCAATGGCACCAAACCTCCTCATGGAAGAAGAAAGCCATCATGTTTACAACTGTGACAATGAGCGCTTATCAGGATCAACTAAACACTAGATTTTCAAAAGTATGTGAAATATGTTAACTTTTGCGGCATAGACTCTTTAAAAGTATCGATTTGGCACCGGTATCGAAAAAAACCCAAACGATACCCAACCCTAGTTAAAGGAATATTACAGGTTAAATACAAGTTAACTCTTGTCAGCACCGACATGTAGGGCTTGAACAACAACTTGTACATGACTAATTATCTAGGACTAAATCCATTAAAAAAATAACTGAAATAAAATAAAACATAAAAAAATCTTGATGTACTAAAATAGCTAAAATTAATAATAAATACAAATATTACAAATACAACTTAAAAACTATATAATGAATTAAACAAAATTAAATAAAAATAACAAAAAAACAAACAACAAAATTACTAAAACTTTACCTAAAATTTATTCAAATTATTAATAGTATATACTAATAAAAGTTTTCAATAAAAACTGATCATATTATCTAAATTATACTAAAATTACAATTGATGGGTCTATGTTTACCTTATGTACATTTTTATATTCATGTCATTCCAAAAATATTAGGCCGCTAATGATTATTCTACATAACTTGTTGACCAGCACAACTCGGCTGATATACGGTCTAACTAGTCAACTAATACCGCATCTGATAACATACTGTGTCTGTACTTGCAATAAAAGCCTATAGGGTAGCCAAAGACTTCTGTTGTGATTGCATTTCTATTGACATGTTTTTTAGTTTGTTTTCACAAAGTCTAAATTATTTTCTCTGGTAATCAACAGCATGCCACAGATTCTGTAAAGAAAGATTAACTTCTATTTAACCTTAAAATACTGCTTTAAATTCAGTAATAACCTGAGGAGAGGTTAAGAAAAGAAAAATGTTTCACTTCCAGCGACTGTTTTACAGTGTTTTTTTGTCTTTTTGCCTTGAGAAATAAAAAAATAAAACACACACCAGTATAAAAGGATCAAGTGAGTTTCAGATCATTTGTAATTTCCAAGGAGACCATCTACATTCCTGGCAAGTAGCGCAATGATAAGTAGACCAAGGTCATTTGCGTAATTTTCCTTAAAAATGTCCTCTCAGCCTCTGCTCCATCTCTCGCAATGTCCTACCATCTAATCTCTGCCAAGATCTGAGGAGCCCATTAGCTTGCTGTCGGAGGGGTCTGTAAGTAATCGTTTGCCATAGAGGAATGAAATTGACAAGTGCTTAAGCCTTGAGCACAGACAGAACACAATTCCCCAGCACATTTCCGATAGATATAATCAGACGAGTGATAGAAAGTCACATCCTCGGCCCATCTTAAGAATCTCTCCACCAAATGTTGCCCATCTCGGATGGAAAAAAACAAAACATTTTTTTTTATTCCTCCTTGCACCTCTTCTCTCAACCTCCTTCAATTTCTCTGACTTTTATGCTTTGATATCGCCTTCCTTCATCAACTTCTCTCTCTGTCTCTCTATAGACCTTTATATACTGTGTGTGTGTGTGTGTGTGTGTGTGTATACAGTGGGTACGGAAAGTATTCAGACCCCCTTAAATTTTTCACTCTTTGTAATATTGCAGCCATTTGCTAAAATCATTTAAGTTAATTTTTTTTCCTCATTAATGTACACACAGCACCCCATATTGACAGAAAAACACAGAGTTGTTGACATTTTTGCAGATTTATTAAAAAAGAAAAACTGAAATAAAACAGTGTGATTAGATCATGTCAGCATTGTGGCTCATATTTGAAGCAAAGTTTTGCCTGAATGGTGATTGAATTCACTGTTTTGGATCACTGCATTTAAACTGAGAATGCATGTACAGAATGACATGTTTGTTGTGTGATAGAGTAAACATTAATAGCTCGTGCAGTGGAAGCAGCCTCCCCCCGGGTCCTAAATCCGCTCAGTAAGGAGTTTTAATTCCATAGGGGGCACTGTTGGCCTACATCTAATAAAATGAAAGCAAAATACACAAATAATATTTAGATTGTGTTTCTGATTAAATAAAGCAGTAATTGATGACATAAAATCATGAGTATGTTTTGATTTAGATCAGAAGCTATAGCTTACATGAAAAAAAAAATCACAAACATGACACTTAAATTAAATAATTTTATATATACTGATTTATTCATTAATGTGTAATATGTTATATATTTTAAACAAATTATGAGCTCTAAAAGATTTTCAGAATTTTTACAACTCTTTTGTTCAGACCATTTACAAATGTTAAATCATAAAATAAAATGTTAAGGTTACCACTGCATCTTTCTGAAAAAATAAATGCAGTGATTAATATATAGTTTATTTATAATTATTTTCAAATCTTCAATGTACTGTCATTATAAAATAACTTTATTCTAACAAATAAGTTCAACTTAAGTTAAAACTAACTAAAATTTTAAATAATTATATATCACTATCAGCATCGGCTATCGGCCACAATTAATTGAAAATTATTGGCATATCAGATATCGGCAAAAATCCAATATCGTGCATCCCTTATATATATATTTATTAGGGGTGGAACGGTACACAGATGTCACGGTTCGGAATGTACCTTGGTTTGGGGGTCACAGTTCGATACGATTTCAGTACAACAGAAAAAAAAATCTACTATGCTCGGTTTCTTTTCATTTATTTTGAACAGACAGTAGTTCAAATAAAAAAAATGTCCACCTAGTTATTAAAATACTAAATATTATTACATTTTGTAACAACGCCCAGTTGTTCTATAGAACGTGGGGCTAACCGGAGCTAAGCTAGGCTACTAAACTTTTGCTAAACTAATTGCTAGCAGGGTGCTAGCATCTACACATTGAGACTTTTAATTTGGTTAGCTGAAAGTGCATCCGAGCATTTGCGTCCCATTCACCGCACGACCCTGAGTGTCTCTATGAATGGTAGCACAGACAGAACTAATCAGCAGTAGGCAGTACTGTCATCTTTCTCCTTTTATTCTGAACATAGCATAAGAACTTACACACTCAAGGCCATATCGCCAAGTCCCTCCCCTACACATCTCTCTCCATGACGGTGACAGCCACACTTTTTCATAACAGGGCAGCAAACCCACCCGAACTAACTTAAACATAAACACACATAACCTTGCTAACGCAAAAACCCAACCATCTTGCTTAATTAACACATAAATCAACTCTAAACAAATACCCATAATGCACCTGGCTGCTAGCGCTCACTGCCGGGTCATTACAATATATATATATAAAATCTGCAGTACAAATATACATACAAGGAATCAATTCTTGAAATGTATTTGATTTAGTTTACAGATAAAAGAGAAACAAGAGAAAAAAACATGCGACACGTAACTAGCCTATATACGCTGAGTTTCAGTTCATTTTTGTGACAGGCTTAATTTGTTCACAGAAAGGAAACTCAAATGACAGAAAGCAACATCCTATTTGTTTTCTTTATTTTACAAAAGCACAATGTTTCGTTTTCATTGTGAGTGTACACAAATAAAAGCAGACCTTTATACGGTGATGCATTATTAATAAGACAATAAGTGTTTAAAGTGGATTCTGCTGGTATTTTAAACAGTTGAAGTGATCGCGCCGGCGCACGCGCGCACACACACACACACACACACACACACACACACACAACACATCAGTTCCAGCATTGCTAACTTGACAGCGCAGTTGGCACTTTATCAAAATAAAATACAGTGAACCAAACATCAGCGCGCCCGCCTCTGTGTCATGCGACTGAAGTACAAAGCCTATAATTTACATAACAAATAATAGTTTATCATTCAGATATGTTACATCACAAATATGGAAATATTATGGAATATTTGGATTTGTGCCGAATGAGAGAGGTAGGATACACGAGCACAAAGCTCCATTTCGCAAATAGTTGAGTGCACAAGCCTTTAAACTAAAGTATACTACTTTGTCAGTCTGTGAGAGACACATTCAGAATCAGCACATGGTCACTGTCTAGTGGGCTTTGTTTCAAGTGCGCAACTCATGGCATTCGATGTTCTTCTGCTGGTGGCCCGTTATCAAACAGCGTTGCATTGCTGCGGGTGCCCCCATCTGGATTGGGAGTGAATTGCCTGTATTCGTTGTACGGCCTCATGCACCGAACCGAGATGTCCGTACCGTGACGGCTCGGTACGAAATACATGTATCGTTCCACCCCTAATATCAGGGTGCGAACTACAGGGGAGCTAGGGGGAGCTCGGCTCCCCTTAATAAGATATGGGCTCCCCTGAATACGGGATTTGTGAAAAAATATTTACAATGTATTATTTTGACGTGGAATTTCAGTTTTGTGTAATGTGATCATCGTGGATTATTATTTGTAAAAGTGCAAAAATATCATTCATGCATGACGGCAATTTAAACCTAATTCACTTCAATAAAGATAACTATACATGCTATTCTTGTCATGAGTATCAAGGTGTGGGGGCGCTGCGGTGCAAATTCCACTCATGTTTAGTACATGTTAACTCAAAGATTCGTAGAAAAAATATAAACGCTGGACTCTGTGGTCGATTCTGTGTTAAGGTAAGGCATGTTATTCCCAATTATGTGTTGTGGCTGGGTTGTTATAGGTCTGCGATGTCTTAGGCCTAATTGAACGGAGGAATTATGGTATTCTTCTGTAGCCTGACAACGAGTAACTTTAACCGTTGGTCATGTGAACGCAAAGACAGCCGGATGCTTTGTTTATAGACTATTTGTGGGTGGCTGTTTGTTGTTTCACCTATCAATTAGTGTCGATAAAGTATAATAGGGTAAATCCTGTATAGTGATTTATCCTATATAGTGCTTGCATAAAGCAAGTAGTGCATACACTTGTAGCTGTTATGTATCTTTTGCAATTAATTTTTATTCATTTGTAATTGTAGGGAATTAATTATTATTAATTCATTGAGGTTTTGAAAGGACTCGAATCTGAAAAGTCGAGGTCCACCTGATTAAACTGAATTTTAATTTAAATGGTTTACACCCTATCAGCTACTCGGCCAGCGAGAAGATGTCAGTGTATATTACCAATTGAATATGTATTTTATGTTCTCCCTGGCCATGGGTTAACACTATTATGATAATTTGTCAGCTCTTAGAGAGGTAACGCTGATCTTGGCAAAGTTTTAACCTTGAAATTATATGACACCAGACGATGATTATTTATAAACGAAACATGAATTTTATTGGCTATTCTAGTGGATTATTATGTGTAAAAGTGCAAAAATATCATTCATTCATTCATGCATGACGGCGATTTGAACCTAATTCACTTCAATAAAGATAACTATACATGCTATTCTTGTCATGAGCATCAAGGTGTGGGGGCACTGCGGTGCAAATTCCACTCATGTTTAGTACATGTTAATTCAAAGATTCGTAGAAAAAATATAAAAGCTGGACTCTGTGGTCGATTCTGTGTTAAGGTAAGGCATGTTATTCGCAATTATGTGTTGTGGCTGGGTTATTATAGGTCTGCGATGTCTTAGGCCTAATTGAACGGAGGAATTATGGTATTCTTCTGTAGCCTGACGACGAGTAACTTTAACCGTTGGTCATGTAAACGCAAAGACAGCCGATTGCTTTGTTTATAGACTATTTGTGGGTGGCTGTTTTTTGTTTCACCTATCAATTAGTGTCGATAAAGTATAATAGGGTAAATCCTGTATAGTGATTTATCCTATATAGTGCTTGCATAAAGCAAGTAGTGCATACACTTGTAGCTGTTATGTATCTTTTGCAATTAATTTTTATTCATTTGTAATTGTAGGGAATTCATTATTATTAATTCATTCAGGTTTTGAAAGGACTCGAATCTGAAAACTCGAGGTCCACCTGATTAAACAGAATTTTAATTTAAATGGTTTACACCCTATCAGCTACTCGGCCAGCGAGAAGATGTCAGTGTATATTACCAATTGAATATGCATTTTATGTTCTCCCTGGCCATGGGTTAACACAATTTTTATAATTTGTCAGCTCTTAGAGAGGTAACGTTGATCTTGGCAAAGTTTTAACCTTGAAATTATATGACACCAGATGATGATTATTTATAAATGAAACATGAATTTTATTGGCTATTCTAGATTACATAAAACCTAAACTAAAACACACATACACACACATACAGTTTCAGATGACTGAATTCTATGAAGCTTTCAAGTTCTAACTCGTTTTATGAGTGATTTAAATTCACCTTAGAGAATTTACCAAGCAGAGAATTTTAGTTTAATTTTACTGCTTAAATTAGCTCAACACCAGTTCAGCAGATTTGAAGAGTTTGTTCGTTACTTGCATTCTTTTGGTTGACAGCTGACAAGCTGAGGTGATTCCGTTGCTGATGCGGGCTTCCTGGATGTCTGTTGAGGGAACCCCGTTGCTGATTGGTCGCTGACGTTCTTTTGGGAAACCCCTCATTGGATTGGTTGGTTGCCGGTCTACGAAGAGCTTCAGCAGTCCTGCTAAAAGCCTGAGTTTGCAAGACTTTGAAGATCGTGTTTCTCTGAAGTGTTTGAGTTCTTAGATGGTCTCGCTGGTGCGATGGTACGGCGTGGGGCGCTTTGTCGCGCTCACCAAGGTGAAAGCCAAAGTTCTTTAGAGTGAGAGAGCGAGCCCAAGCATAAGACGGCGCGAAAGGGCTTTGTGTCCAATTTTAAGCAGGCTGACTTTTGTTCAGCCCACAGGTCGCTGTCCAATCAGATGGTGGCTTAGCCACGCCCCATACTGTTCCTTATCATGCATGAATCGCATGCTGTTTGTGGAGAGTATTTCTGCAAGTTTTAAATATCTTCTGATAAAAGTATTATCACCAGAGAATGATACAAAATATAAACTTTTCACTAACACCAATGTTCGGCGAATAAGACAAGCTCTCATTCGAGCTCAAACAACAGGTATTTTGCATACACAGTAATCGTAATCACTAAACGAAAAGTTATAAGGCCAAGATTGAGATATCATGGTTTCGATAAACACATCAAATATATAGATACGGCATAACACATACAGTGGATACATTTTCACTACTTATACGTTTTTAAACAATTTGTCTTTTAAAATAGTCATGCAAGGTTCTGTTTCTTTGTCTGTGACACAAGAAAGTAAGGGTTTCAGTCATGCAGGAAGCAGGTGGTTAAACATGTGATAGTCATGTGGCGTCACGCTGTATATCCCGTGCTTGCCTGAGGGCATCAGTTAATTTACTCATCCTTTTCCTGTTCTGGACATAATGGTTCCATCCATTGGTGGTCACAAGACATAGCGGGTTTCTATCGGTTGTGAATGAACTCTTTCAGTCCTTGATACCAAGAAAGCTTTGTTGTCTCCTGATTGAATTAGTTTCGATCTCATGAGTAGTTGAGTTTAGTAAGAATATGGGACTCATGTGCTGGGTGATTTAGCAAACCTTGTGATGGCTGACATCGGTGTCAGTTCATATTTAGAAATCCCTACACTTTGTAAGTCATTGTAAGCCCTCTTTTGAGGCACGTGCAAGGGCATGAAAAAAAAAACAAGTGGGCTCCCCCAAAGTCCACGTTATAGTTCGAACACTGCCTAATATATGTATATATGTGTGTGTGTGTGTTCTGATTCAAGCTTTTGAGTTTGTGAGTCTTTCTGAACGATTAAAAGGACTGGCTCAAAAGAGTCATTTGTTTGTGAATTGGCTACACTGGTTCTGCTGTATGTTTTTGTTACAGCAAACGACTCAAAAGAGTCTGTCATTAATGAATCAGATTTCACCGATTGTGCTCTATGTTGTTGATTCGCTAAAAAGAACTGAATAAAAAAGTCATTTGTTTCTGAACTGCACTTCACTTATTGCACTGCATGTTATCGACTCATTTAAAATAACTGGTTCATAAGAATTATTTGTTTGTGAATCGGACAATAGTAGTCTTACTGTATGTTGTTTAATGCCCTTTTTATCTGCACTAATAAGATTAACTAATCATGGTATAGTTTATCATTAACTATTTGCATTTTTTATTTAAATAATCATATTTTCAAAACACATTTCATTCAAATTGCTTAGAACCAGCATAAATCTGTCAATATGAAAATGGTTAAAATATGGCTAACTGTGGAACAAGCAATATTTAATTAGTTAAAACTTAAGAGCTAAATATATAAACCTGGTTATTGTGCATTTTAAAATGCATTCAGTTTATTTAAACACATTTAGTTTATTAGTAATACTCTATAATTCTTTCATGTATGACTGACAAATATCCATTACATGTATTAGTTTGTTACAACTGCGTAATGTAAGTAGAAGAAATTTTGCAATTTGGCTACAAAATCTTAAATTTTGGCTTTTTTGTAAATAGATAAACAGTAGATAATATGAAATATACAGTCAGAGTAGTATGTAGTGTTGTTCCAAACATAGGAATTTGCAACATTAGAGTGCTGCCCTGCCTTCTTAGCATTCCTTCTCTTTTCTTCCTGTTGTACTCTCCTTCCTTCTCATTCACTCGCTTTTTCTATTACCAGCGAGTTCATTGCAGTGGCGTTTAAAACACACATCAGTCACTCAAATCATCAAGCCCTGGAGCTAAAGCCCAAGACCTTCAGATGTCATTGGGAGCTCTCTTGGCTTGTGTGGTGCTCTGCGTATTTGTGTGTGAGTTATGAAGATATTGGGGTGTAAATTTGAGCCCCTGGACAGATGGTGGAGCGTCAGAGCACCCACGGATGCGCTCTTCATTTTTATTCAGGGACAGCATGGAAAAAATGGTCGGATAGGAGATAGAAGGAGTGAGAAATGACTAGAAACGTGAGGGGAAAATAACAAGGCATATGAAGCAGTGGTCGAAGATTTGAGTTTAAATGAAAATGTTTGTTTTCTGACAGATTATGGAAATATAATTGATTAGAACAATGAATACCACAATGTAAAAATGTGTTGTTTCCTTAAAAGTGATGCGTGTAATTTTTATTTTGTTTTGTTAATATTCAGGGGAAAATATTAGTAAGCCATTTGTAGGTTGATTCCCCTGAAAAGCATAGAATGTAACAGTTGGGTTCTAGAAGTAAAAATCCCATTCATTTTCTCCATAGGTGAATTGATTTTGAATTATAACTTATAAAGCTTTAAAGATGGACCCACTGTGCGCTACTGGGTTTTTAATCAATGGTATTTGCTTTTGTTGAAGTTATTTCAATTTAAGTTTTAAACAATGGTGTTCAACAGCAGAATTCCTGCTGAAAAACTACATTGCCCATGATCCTACAGAGAAATCTCTACCAATTAGAGAATTGTGACCAAAAGAAGAATATATCACCTGCCCACTTCCATCAGACTTTTAATACACTCAAATATTTGTATGCATAATATATCTGTAACGGAAGAGGTCTGACGCAACAGGTTAGTATAAATCAAATAGGTTTATTTGGTCACAGAGAGTACTGGGGTGGGGTTCAGAGGATGTGATGGTGAGGGAATAGTTTGAAGGATATGATGAGCGGGGTAATCCGGGTCTTTGGCTGTACAGGAGCTGGAATGCAGGCAGGAGGAGCACACACCTCAGCAATCCGGGAACTAGGAGGAACAGGAGACACTAGGAGGAACACAGGAGGTAAGTAATGCAGGAAGTATTCAAATGGAAGTAGTGGCAAAATCACTGAGTCCTCTACGTGTATACGAGACCGGACAGTGAGGGTGTCTGCGGTGTGTGCTTTTATGCAGGCTGGTAATGAGGTGCTTGATTGGTGACAGGTGCAGGTGCTCAGAACTCAGGTGAGAGGGATCGTTGTGATTGGGGGGTGGTGGAGCCTGGCCGATCTGTTACAATATCTAATATAATATATGTGTTAGGTGTTTGAATAAGTCAAAATATTTGTCATTTTAAAAAATGAACCTTCACCTTTAAACTGTAATTTCTACCTGGTCTGACACTTGAAAATTACACATTTTTAATCTAATGTATTCAGGTTTATTAAGTAATTTTAACTAACTTTTGACAGCCATTTATTTTAGATATACATTTTTTTTTAGGATACCTGACAAATAATTTTCACATTGGATCGAAACTCTTCAGAAACTGAGATATTTCAGCAAATATTGGATTAAATATGAGACTACAGATTAGATATTAACATTTTTAAATTTTTTTACAAAAAGAGGCAGAGAGAGAGGGATAAGAAATTATTTTTTTCTTCTCTCCAGCAAGTGTGAAACAGGAGCCCATGTCAGGGTCTGTGACTCAGTATATATTTGGCTCTCTATGATGCTCACGACCTGACTCCGCTGTCTTCCTGTCTCGCTGACAGATTGAATTGTGACAGTATTTCTGACAGTATTCCCATGATTTCACACATGGCACTGGTGGTTTGGGTTCTGTCTTTTTTGTTTCACTTAAGGCCTGTGTGACTTAAAACAGTGCACTGACTGGTTACTGACTCTTTGTTTACATGACACATTTAGAACAGTTTACTTGTGGAAAGGTTTTATTATTTTGATTTACTATATTTCATATTCTTTCTTTTATTTTTAAATGCAGTGTGGTTGATAGGTTTGTGACCACACTGAAAATCTAGAAAGTGTGTGGATTTTGAAAAATGTGACGAAAATGAAAAGGAAATATTTTAGATTTTGCACTGTTTTTAGGTCTTCGTTCACATCAAAGTCAATTTGGGACATGTGATGTACTTGCTTCAACTGAAGCTCAAGATGTTTTTTGGGATTTTCTCAAATTGATCATAAAGAGACAAGTTATTTTAACACAGTGAAATTTGTGGAACTAAGTCATTGTAATTGCATCCGAACAGGCAGGAATGGACAAATAATGGCCCTTTACAGAGCCCTAGATAAATTACCTCCAGTAACAGTGATACTAATTAATGCACTGGAGCATTTACATGAAACTTCTTTAATTTCTCTTAAGAGTTTTTATCTTTGTCTGAGCTGCTTTGCTATTGCAGAAAATAGATGAAAATCCACCACATTTATTCTCTCTCTCTCTCTCTCTCTCTCTCACTTCAAAAGATAATATACGATTTTAGAATTAAACCTGAGCAGCAATTTCATTCTAAACTGACCTGGGTGACCTGCACTGTTGAGACGTGATATTAGCAGATGAAGTGGCTGTCTTTCTGAGAGACAACGGTCTGAAAAAACTTAATAAAGAGGCACACATTCATTACCATGAGACATTGTATGGCACTTAGCTTTTTAATCTTATGGGACACTGTGATGTGTATCTACTCTGATAAGGGGTCACAGACTTACTAAACCAAAAAAACAGACGGCTATTTATAGCATATATTATAATTATTATAATTAAAAATTAATTATTCTAATATATTACATTTCTAATCAATATTTGCTATATTACAGTGACATAATCATGGGATGTAAGCTCAGAATTCAGAGAAAAAAGTCTGAATTATGAGATGTCAACTCAGAATTTGCAGGGGGGTTGGGGGAATGAACTGTCTGAATTATGAGATAACAGATTGCAATTACCGTCTTTATTTTTTAAAAATCCCAAATAGGCTTGCATATCAAACAGCATTTTAAGATCTGAAAAAAAGAATAACAATATAAAATAAATAAATACATTGTGGATGGATGTGGAGTGCAAGAGAACCATCATACTGACAGACCAGCCTGGTCTCATGTTTATACGTAGGTACTAATACGTAACATTTACAAGCACAAAATGTACACTTTTGTAAGTTTTTATTAAACCTAAAACGTACAATTTAGACGTATTTCAACGTTTAAAAAGTACAAATCGCTACGTATTTTTAGCTAAAAAAAACGTAAACATATTTACGTATCTTTTATATCATTAAGATATTCGTATCAATGCATTTTTATCATTTTATCAATAAGCGATTTAGATTTTTAGACCACTTAACCTACCTCCAAACCTAAACCTACCCATTTTTATAGCGAATATGCATTTTTATCATTTTATTAATAAGCGATTTAGATTTTTAGACCCC
>NW_015505182.1:5467329-5535679 GCF_001515645.1 Sinocyclocheilus grahami
AATCATTTATTTATTGCAAAAATGTCAAAAGCAGTACTAAATGTAATCCAAATAATGATGCGTTGCACCCGCAGTACTCTCTGGCAGAATACAGTAGGTTTGTGTGATCCAGAGCAGAATTTATGTTGTTAATCGCTAAAAAAATATTATCCAGATCATCTTCCCGATCCACTCAGTGAACTCGTGAAGGCGCGCACATCATTCAAACACACCTCACCAGAAACACGGCATGTCGCAATCTGTGACGAATGCAGGCGAGAGCCAATGAGCGTTCGATAATCCTGCCGTAAAACCTGTCGTTTGAAGCGGCAATATTTGAATTTGTAAAGAGCGCTTCAGTCAGCGCGGGCTTTGCTGCTCACGGTCACTGGACTCGCTGCTTGGGATGGAGAAGAAGATCGCTGAATAAAGGCTTGGATTTGGGTCTGTTCCTCGCAGTCATATGGATTCTGAAGATTTGGATTACAGCGCACTAATAAAATTGTTTCATTTCGTAATTGTTGCGTTTTTGGTGTATTTTATAGTTCTATTGTTAGTTACAGCATGTTGGAGAAAACGCCTTCATTGATAATGCCAATCGCCTAACATGCTGTTATTTCTCCCCCCATGCAGGGTTGGGAATCAAAGACTGATTTGTATCATATTTGGAACTGAGCGATTTTCATAATTTCTGTTAAAGGGACAGATCACCCACAAAATGAAAATTCTGTCATCAAATTTCTTAAAATCCATCACAGGCAACTTTCGAATGCATTTTTAATGTCATTTATTTTTATGTGCATTTAAATGGTTTTTTAATGTAATAAAGTGTGATCTGTTTCATGAAAATGCATATTAAGTTACAAGTTGTCAGTCTTTCTCCATCAAATGACTTATACAAATCAGTTCTTTTTAGTGAATCATTCAAAATAACTCAAATCCGTATTACAATCTCAAGTTACTGGGTGACTCAGGCTATCCAAGATGTACAGTGGATCAGTTTGTTTGTTTGAAAATATGAGTCCTTTAATATTGTTTCCTCCATTGCAAAAGTCAGCTTGTCTCAATCAGGAGAGAAATATGCACAGATCCATCACCATTTATGTGCAAAAGCAGTCCAAAACAGCTCTAAACAAATATATTGGTGGATTTGTTTCTTACAAGCACACTTGATGGACTGGAGTCATGTTGATTACTTGTGGATTATTGTGTTGTTTGAACTCTCATTCTGACGGCACTCATTCACTGCATATGATCCATTGGTGAGCAACTTCAAATCTGTTCAGATGAAAAAACAAACTCAAATTTTCATTTTTGGGTGAACTGACTGCCAGGTTGTTCATATAAAGTGTAGTTAAAGATTCACATTCAAAACAGTGATTTATGGGAACTTTGAATTAAAAGAAGCATTAAAATGCAGGCACCTGGAATATAAATTCCCATTAGAACAGAACGTTTTCAGATAATTGTTAAATAACCTTCTGATTCCCGTTGCAAGTTCTAAGTCAACGTTTGTATTGCAATCACATCCACTTTTCTCTCTTCTTTAGGTTCTCATGTTCACCATTCTCACTTCATCCAGACCACAGATTGCCTAACTCGCAGCTTTCAAATGGAAGTCTGCCTCTGATAGAAAGTCTTTTCTCCACCCCTCATCCCTCTCCCTCTCTCTCTCTCTCTCTCTCTCTCTCTGAGAAAAGGGCTGAATGGAAGATGCTCCTGTGGCTTCTCTCCCCGTCTTTATCATTACAGCTTCCTATTACCTGCCTCCAGCCCCAGAGATAGGCAGCCTGTGGTGCACCATGGGAACTGCTCTGTTTCCGTGCATTGGGATGACTTCTCTACTGATGTTTTCCTGCTAGGGCCTCTTCATTCTGTCAGTTCTGCTTTTCTCCGCTGCTGCGCTGCCTCCCCCGACTCCCGCTCCGTGTCTGTGTGAACATAGATGAGGTATTGTCAGCCCGGTGTTTGGCTGCGTGTAAGCACGTGTGTGTGTGTGTGCGAAAGCGTTTCAGGTCGAGCGCTAAATGATTGGTTACCGCGAGAACATTGCGTGCTTTCTAAATAACGTGACAGGCGGCGAGCATGCACTCTAATACCACATTTAAACTGATTTTTTTTCTCTCTCTCTGCTTATTTACTGCATTCCAGCATGTATAAATGCACGGCCGTTTGTGTGCGCGCGCAGACTCGGACTGCTGTTAATTGCAGCATTTCTCGCTGGGTTAATTGCGTCCTGGTGGCCCGGTGCACACCTATAAGAATGAACACACACACACACACGCACGCACGCACGCACGCACGCACACACACACACACTTCTAAATCTCACTTAACCTTCGCTGCACTTCAAGCTCGATGAATCAGACACTCCAAATGCTCGACTGTCCTAATCTAGGACATCGTTTTCTCTCTCTCTGCTCTCTCTCCCTTTTTTAATCCACTCCTCTGGCTGTCACATCCTACAGTCACTGGAATTCCAGAGCTGTGGTGAAGGTTTATTCCTAATATCACTGCAGGGGCAAATTTTGGATGATATATATATATATCACATAAGTGTGCACTTCTTGCAAATACTTAGGCTATTTAAAAAAGCGTACATACATATCGATATAGATATAAATATTATACAATTGTAAGAACAGTTAATCCTAGTTCATAAAACAAGGTAAAAAATTTAATATTAGAATACATTAATTTAATTACTTTTTTAAAAAATATGTCATTATGGTTGCAAGTTAGACACTACTGTAGGATTATCAATTAGCATTGATAATGCCAATCGCCTAACATGCTGTTATTTCTCCCCCCATGTAGGGTTGGGAATCAAAGACTGATTTGTATCATATTTGGAACTGAGTGATTTTCATAATTTCTGTTAAAGGGACAGATCACCCACAAAATGAAAATTCTGTCATCATATTTCTTCAAATCCATCACAGGCAACTTTCGAATGCATTTTTAGTGTCATTTATTTTTATGTGCATTTAAATGGTTTTTTAATGTAATAAAGTGTGATCTGTTTCATGATCAAGCTCGATGAATCAGACACTCCAAATGCTCGACTGTCCTAATCTAGGACATCGTTTTCTCTCTCTCTGCTCTCTCTCCCTTTTTTAATCCACTCCTCTGGCTGTCACATCCTACAGTCACTGGAATTCCAGAGCTGTGGTGAAGGTTTATTCCTAATATCACTGCAGGGGCAAATTTTGGATGATATATATATATATCACATAAGTGTGCACTTCTTGCAAATACTTAGGCTATTTAAAAAAGCGTACATACATATCGATATAGATATAAATATTATACAATTGTAAGAACAGTTAATCCTAGTTCATAAAACAAGGTAAAAAATTTAATATTAGAATACATTAATTTAATTACTTTTTTAAAAAATATGTCATTATGGTTGCAAGTTAGACACTACTGTAGGATTAAAGATAAAAAATTTACAGCTCAAATATCACACATTTTTAGACGAGATGGCAAATAAAATATCACTACATTATTAAAATAAATTATGATTGTATTTTTAAATGTTGTTTTTCTAATTCAGTCTGGTGACACTAGTACCACAGAAATGGCAAAATTCAGCCTTAAAGGGGATGATAATACAAGCTTCACATTTTTGCTTTTAAACTCTCTGGAATACCTTTCCCATACATTTGCACTGCATGTGCAACACAGTAAACCTGATATTTGCTTCATTTTATAGACTGATGTTTTGATTACTGTCTGTGGCAATCAACAGCATGTTATACATTCCTGTATAATATCTGCCAATCTCTGATCTGTACATACAGGAGATCTGAAGAAACACATTTTCTGTGTGATGAAATGTTTTACAGCCTGTGTTCTATTCCTGGATCACTGTCTCTTATCACACAACAATCCATTTAGTGGATCTACATCTGCAGCGGTACAACAAGGCCATGCCTCCGGAAAAGCAGGGAATAGCAGCCCTTCTCAATATTCAATGGGGCACTTCTCTCTTTTTTTTCTTCTCACATAGCCTTTGTGACCTGGCATCTCCCTCTCTTTCTCTCTCTCTCTCCCTCTCTTTCTCTATCTCTCTCATGTTGGATTGTCCCTGCAGTGCTGTTTCTCCTGTCTGGTGTGTGTGTTCCTCAGCATTTAACACAGGCCCCTCTCACCCTACTCTCTCTCGCTGTAATCTCGCCATCTGTGCCTAATTGACTGAGCACCTGACGTCTTTCTATGGGGATGGAAAAGCATCCAAGTGCCAGGGAGGAAAAAATGGAAAAGAGACATGATGGCGATAGAGATCCGAGGAGAAGTTGATGCCTCAATGCACTTGTCACTGCTGTGAACTTTAACCTCTGTAGAGGGGGTGGGATGAGTGGAAGGATGTGCAACTTTCTCTTCCTGTCATTTTTCGTTGTTAATGTGATGGAATCTTTCTGTCTGCAGAAATGATGGGGTTCCACAGGTGGGTAGTGTGGGTTTTGTCAGTTTGTGAATGAGCCAGTCTTTTAAAGGAAAATTCACACTGTAACGACAGATGCAGAACAATGACAGAGTACAGCACGTCACTTCTCAGATGTTCCAAGATGACAAACTCTGATTCAACATGTTCATTGAGCAAAAACAAGCACCAACCAATGCCAACAGACACCGTCAGGGGTAACACACTAATCCGACAAAACCTGACAATTCTGTCTGTTGCCGTTTGTCACCGTCTGCCAGTGTGGTGTGAATTGGCCTTAAAATTGAAGAATTCAGTAATTCATTTTAAATTTGAATTGGTCATGCCATATATGATTTTGATTTTGAAAAACAGAAAAGAAAAATAATCTGTTTCCCACTTAATTGGTATTTGAATTGGAATTTAAGTGGAATTTACATTTTGAGAAATTAGGTGTCCTTCCACCTTGGTCCATAAAAAGTTATTAAATATAAAGAAGTGTATAGAAATGAAATATATTTTTATAAGTGACATTACAAACAGATCTATCTGTCTGTAAGGCCTATAAAACTTTACATTTATTAAGGTTATATGATTCAAACGTGAATTGTAATTCAGCATCCTTAATTCAAATTCAAGAGTGAAATTTATTTTCGCCATTACCATTTGTCACATCACTTACGTCCTTCTGTCCTATTCATTTCCTCACATTTGTTCATCCCATGTCTCCTCTACACTCTTCCCCCCGCTCTGTCTGCCCCCCTTGAGGATCAGACTGGCTCGTTGGACTTTGAAGCTAGCTGGTTGATAGTCTTCCTATCTCGCCATCAGGGCCTTTCAGATAGGGCGGCACATCACAGAAGCAGGCTGACAGAACATCCATCCAGCCTGGGCGACCAGCTTCCACCCCCCTTTGCTGTAAGCTCCCAGAATGCCGCTTCTCTCTACTGCTCTTCAAACAAATGCTGGGCCTAAACTCCTGGGGAGCTCGGGTGCAGCCTCTGAGACGGAGAAGATAGTGAGGGATGAAGAGAAAGATGGATAGAGAGAAAAAATAAAGGGAGAGAGCGGAGAGATCTTATATTTAATAAGTAAACCGATGCTGGCGCAGGGCAGACCGGTCTCTTGGGCCAGGCTCAGCCAGCCATTTCTCAAGCAAAGTGAAGGATTTGGGTTAGATACAGAAAGCCCACGAGATGCTCCCTGGCATTTCCCGCATGCGGAGGATATCAGAGCAGAAGGTGTGAGAGAGAAGGAGGGTGAGAGAAGGATATGCCCCTAGTATCCATTCATTTTCACTCTGTCTCTATGCCATTTGTGCAAATGATGATGGCAAATGCAGGTGTGAGAACTTCAGTTCTTCTGTCAAAGGTGAGGGAGAGAACGGGAACTAGGGAGTGATTTAAAATGGAGATCTTAGTAGGGAAAGGGAAAGAAGTCCTTGGCGGAGCTTCAATTAAGACGTATTGTGGGTATAACACTTCATTTTAATCACCTAGACCTACATAGCAATGGAAACACCCTCCTCTCCGTATTCCCTCATGGTTGAGGAGAGGGCCAGCCATGTTCGATAACCTCTTTCTACGAAATGGAGGTCCTGGTACCAGTAGCGTCTGGAAGATGAGTAAAAGAAATAGGACAAATCAGGCCTTTAGGCTCCACAGAATGAGTCTCAATTATCAATTTGTGACCTTTCCGGAATGATTTTAACTCCGATATATATTTATAGCCATACCTTTTAACACGTCGGTTCCCGAACAATGAGTTTTGAGAAACAAAAATCATTGAACTGTTGAGGCAACGCCAGCCAGGAAAGACAAGGACTGTTCAAGGCCTTCCATCACCATTCGTTTTTCCTCCCAGCTGGAAGAGGAAGCAGTTCGTTTGGAGGTTCGGAGCCTCAGGGGGGAAACCGACTGACTAGCTGTCCTTGCTCTTGCCTAACACCGGGAATCCCAACGGGGCTTCAAGGTACGGCGACTGTGCTCCTTGGCAGCGAATGAAATCCTGTCATATAAATAATGGACGGAAATGAAGGAGAATAGCTCACAGTAGCCCTCTTAGATATTTGCCCAGAAACCGCAGATGCTCTGGAACAGGCATCATAACAGCCTAACTACAAAGGAGCCCACTTCTGCTGGCCATCGCAGGTGACAGCCAGTCAAAGCTAGCTCACAAATCCCACTCCAGAACATTTAATATGGGAATGCAGAGGCAGCACTTTTGTGATTGCTGTGTTTAAGATCTGTAGATGAACATACTTCTTATTGGCTTAGCACTTAACATATCTGATTTGCCATTTGGGCTAGATATTTCTTTGAAGTGAAAAAAAAACATTATTTAGAAAAGGTAATTAGAATAAAATATTTAACTATTTTTATCCTATTTAACCATTTAAAAGTTAAATAGAATAAAAATAAAATAAATATAAAAATTCTGTAAATCATTTACCTATACCTCATTATTCCAAATCTGTGCTTCTTTTTTATGTGGGCTAAAAAGAAAAATCCTACCAATCATGTAAAGTAAAAGGAAACAAAAACAAAACAAAAAAGGCACCATAAAATTGTCATAAAAATTCTTTGAGAAACAAAGCAAAATTCACACAAAATCCTGCTCTCCACATATATTTAAATATGCCACCTTAAAAAAAGCTGTTTTCTTATTGTTTTTCTATGTAAACATGCTCTATACAAACATGTTTGACGGTTATGGTTGCATCTCTCGTCTTTTGCAGCACATGACACGGCATTCAGTGCTCAAATTCAATTTTTAAAAAATATGTCTTGCATTTTTTCTCCACAATCCACTGCCCTGTGCCTTGTTTTAAACGCAAAAACACATTGTGTGAATGTCACAAAATCCTGCCATTTTTTTTTTAAATTTTAGAACAGCTGAAGAGAGAAGGATATTTAGAAAGCAAGTTTCACTATACAGTGGGCCAAAAAAGTATTTAATCAGCCACCAATTGTGCAAGTTCTCCCACTTAAAAAGATGAGAGAGGCCTGTAATTTTCATCATAGGTATACCTCAACTATTAGAGACAAAATGAGAAAAAAAATTCCAGAAAATCACATTGTAGGATTTTTAAAGAATTAATTGGTAAATTCCTCTGTAAAACAAGTATTTGGTCACCTACAAACAAGCAAGATTTCTGGCTCTCACAGACCTGTAACTTCTTCTTTAAGAGGCTCCGCAAAAGGCATATGGTACATTAATAAAAATGTTGAGTTCCACAGAAAAAAGTTCTGTATTTCATGTTTTGAATTACACGAGGGTGACAAAATGATGACAGAATTTTCATTTTTGGGTGAGCTATTGCTATAAAAGAGACAGAGGATGTTAACTCTGATAAAAGAAATCAGCTCTCTGCCAGGTTAAATCTATCTTTCCTTTCACTTGAATCATGAGAACAGTGACCTTTGCTTTTAGTGATGGTGCTTAAACTCAGGCACAGACCTATTAACCAAAGGTGAACAGCGATAGAACATTAGCTCTTCCTTTAAGAAAACCTTTTTTCTTGCTTCAAAGTCCAGTTAATAGTTCAGTGGCTGAGCTGAAAGTGTGAAATATTTTAACATTCTGGGCAGTTCTCCAAATGTCACCTGCCATTTCCTGCTAGCCAATTCACTTACTGCACTGTGCAAAGGCCTAATATAGAGGTGGATACTTTGCTTCTGTTTGATATGCAAACCCAAACACGAAAATCGCAGGGGATCTGGTAATATTTACTTTAATGCGCTTCTGGAGATGGAAAATGAAGTTCTTACAGCAACTATTTGAGATATAATCATAGCAAACAGTAAAGCAAGTGCTGCTAATCACGTGACATTGCATACGTTATTTCTTTTACTCTGTAGTTCTCTTTTTCTCATCCTATTATGCATATTATATTCGAAGAGAGATGAATTGTGGCTGTGCTTTTTTATCCCGTATTTTTATCTCCGGTACTTTGTTTAGTTCTTAAACAAACGCAAAGACTGATTATTCAGAGGGAAATTATATATGGGGCAAAGAGTTTTCAACAAATTGGGTAATTGAACAGGGAATTATTGTCACTTTAAAGTCAACATGAATGTAGGCCTACTATTTACTTTAAAGGGTCATCCAGCAGCCAAGTGCCACTGGGAATGCTAACAGATCGTTTTAGTCAGGTAATATAGTCCTTTTCTCTTTGAATGTTCTGTTTTACTAAAGTACATCATATTATGGAAGCATAAGTAAGTGTGTGTGTACTTACGCATTATGGAATTGCTTCCATAATATGATGTATTTCCAAGTAAAACTAAATATTTCTAAATGTTTCTAATCTTTATTGTAAAAACAAAATTCATTTATTGATTAATCATGATTTTTACGTGAAAATATTTGTACTCATCTTATATGTACACATACTTGTCTAGTGAAGCCCACTTGAATGCCAGCATTGACTTGAATGCATTAAAGTTTAGTAGTAATGGCAGCTTTCATCCTCTATTTCTCATTCTCTGTTTTACACGCCCACTGTTTTCGTACTACACAGATACACAACCTATGCTAATTTTACTAGCAAGTGCCAAAAAGTCTGTCCGTCAATCTGGCAACCTGAGAAAGACACACTCCATCCCGTTCTGGTGCAGATGACATTCGCCCAAACCATTTCTGACAGAAGTCGTTAATGAAAGTGTGGTCATGCATAAAAAAAACAGGTTCTACATCAAGCTGTCGCTGTCTTCTAAAAGCTGGATAAAAGAACCAAAATACACACAACGACTGAAGCCGTATGCCTGCCAACTCATCCTATACATCTGGATGTACTTGTGTGTAAAAAGTGTATTTTTTCCCCACTGTAGCCACTAATGAAATATGTGATTTATGTGCTGGCAAAGGTGGCCCGCACTGCATCCAGAGGACCCACTTAGACTACTTACAAGGGGGCAGTCGTGGCCTAATGGATAGAGAGTTGGACTTGAAACCCAAAGGTTGCAGGTTCGAGTCTCAGGTCCGGCAGGGATTGTCTGTGGGGGGAATGAATCACTAGCGCTCTCTTCCACCCTCAATACCACGACTGAGATGAGACCCTTGAGCAAGGCACCGAACCCCCAACTGCTCCCCAGGCGCCGCAGCATTGGCTGCCCACTGCTCCAGGTGTGTGTTCACTGCTGTGTGTGTGCACTTGGATGGGTTAAATGCAGAGCACAAATTCCGAGAATGGGACACTATACTTGGCCACACGTCACTTTTATTGTTTAATAAATGTTTCTCAAAAAAAATCTATGTTTATTTTGGAAGACCGGAAAGCACACTTCACTTCATGTTTATTTTGTACACAAACCAATATATATTTGACCTCAGACTTGGAATATAAGTGCACAAGAACCACTTTGATGGTACTTTTGGTGTTCTTTTGCAACTTAACAGTTGCAGTCACTTGTATTGAGAAGATGTTGTGTTGTTGTAATGAGAAGTTCATTAAAGAAGGATAATTTTGCATTCTGTGAAAAAAAAATGACATAGGTTTGGAAAGACATAAGGATAAGTAAATAACGACAACGAATTGTATTTTTTTGGATGAACTATTCCTTTAACCGAACATAAATTACAGATATTAAACCAAGCTACTAAAAATCTTAAAATAAGAAACATTACATTAAAATATAAATTCTATACATAGTCACTTTTATGTCTAGTTCATTCTGAGCTGTTGAGCAGTTTCCTTTGATTTCAGAACAATAAACATCACAGTCATTCAGCAGATTCCCCAATGAGCATGAGCAGATGAAAGACAGAGTGCTTGAATGTTAAAGGTTAATTACAGTTCATAAAATGGAGAAAGTATAGGGTTGACCATTTAAGACTTAATTAGGCGGTGTGGCTACTTAGTCAATGGCCAGAGAAAGAAGCAGAGAGACAGCGTTAACCTGTTTACAGATCCAAATTAAAGCTGACACAACAACAAAGCACCGTGAAAGAGTTAGGCAAATGAAAGAATGTGTTTTTCTGCACAAATAGGCCAATCATTTAGGACACACACTTCCACTTTCCTCCTCAGGGACTGTAACAGCAAAGGATTGAACTCATCAGAGGATGAGTGTGTGTGCGTGAGTGTGACAGAGAGGAAGGGATGGAGACTGTGTGTTCACTTGTGCACGTCCTTTGCCAGTATATCTGCATGTAATGGAATTGCATGTGTCCTCCAGTGCATGAGATGATTTGTTTTTGAATTTGTGTCCATGACTATGAATGTGTGCCACCTGGACTGTGAAATGTAGGAATTTACTAATAACGATTTGTGCCCGCTGATAGCCCAGTTTATTTGCACTTGCTATTTGCTGTTTCAGCAACCGAGTCACTGAGGAATTATGCAAATCAGGCAATGGCGAAAAAGCGTGACGCATTCATTTTGAGTAATGCGACTTTTATCGAAAACTGAATTTTGATTGTTAATTTTGATGAAAGCTTTAAAATTATTTATGTACATTTTATTAAAAAATTCAAACATAAATGTTGTTTTGATGCTTTTAAATCTAGTGTGAAACATCGCTGGAATTGACGGGTGATCTGACCTATCATAATGGTAAATCCGACATTTTGTCCTGCAAACAAACCAGACTGGAGAGTAGATTAACGCAGGTGGACTTGATCTTGAAAAATGTTGTGCATTGACATCTTTCCGTGGTTGAAACAATATACCTTCTGATGTTCATTAATGTTTATTTAATGCTATAACTAGTAAAGAGGAAGAGATGATTGGTTCACGCGCTGCTTAAACTGAAGCACAACAGCGACCTGTCACGACACATTAAAGAGCCACAAAACAGTATTTATTGTTTGAATTTCTTAAAAAAATGACAGAATTTGAAAGATGAGACTTTGTTTCATACTAAAAGTAACCTGCTCTGTCTTGTCTTTCAGCACATTTTCATTGTCCTCTTTGCTCCGCGATGTATTTTTCACTGAACGAGAGTGCTATGGCTTGTCTTTGCGAAGGGTCAATTGGCAACATAAATTAACAAATAAATTAACATCAGAAGGTATGTTAAAAGATATGCTTTAACTCACGGAAATTTATTATCTCTCATGTAATTGCCCAATCAGCAATTCAATCACGAAAAGACATTACATTTACTTCTGCATTTACAGTCTTTCAATGTCCATATTTTGTTATTTAGAAAAAATAACTGTAGGCTACAAAATAGCCTATATGTACACACACACACACACACACACACACACACACACACACACACACACTATGGACATTGAAAGATTGAAGTAAATTTAATGTCTTTTCACAGTTGAATCACTGTTTATGATAAACAATGTTATTATAATGATTAATATTATTATATTTTGCCTACTTACATGAAATGAAATCCAGAATGAAATCCAACAGGCCTGCTTGTTGCTTACCAATTTTGGAGTGCTGATTCCAAAAACAGTGCCTGTTATGCTCTATAGCAAATAATCATTTCCCACACAGCATTTTTGCTTTCGACAGCAATTTTTAAGGATAAGAAGTCTTGTATGATCCCTTAATCACCAGAAAAACTGCCACAAAGACATGATTCCTATCTTCCTCCGAGCCAGGTTATTTGTTCAATTCTCAGCCGACATGACCCAGATGTTTTCTTCTACGTCTGTGGGTGTTTTACTACATCCAAACAGCAACAGAAAATTCCAGACTCATTTATAAATTTGTGTTTATGTAAAGTTTTTTGACATTAAATGGAGTATTTGAACTTATTTCCCCACTCATTTGCAGAGTGTGAGTTAAATTGTACATTTTGAATACCTTTTGTCAATTAAACTGTTGACATTTAATTACTTTTGTTATTTTGATACATTTATTAAAGCTGAAACATACAGTGGTGGCCAAAATGATTAGAACACTAGTATTTTCACCAGCTAAAAAATTGGTTTAAAGTCAGTTATTTCTATCTTTTGCTGTAGTGTGTCAGTAGGAAATATCAGTTTACATTTCCAAACATTCATTTTGGTATTAATTGTAATAATCCAGTTAGATTTTTGTTTGCACAATTGACAACAGCCAGTGCTCCACAAAGATCTGATCTCATCATCCTCCAGTCTGTCTTGGAAATGTAAACTGATATTTGCATGATTAATGATTTAATTAATATTTTTGAACACAGCATTATCTAATTAGGTAACATTTGGCTTTTTTCCCCTTAAATTATTTAATGTGTGTTTGATTGAATGCAATTCTGTCAGAAATATGTGGAAATTGTTTAAAAGCTTTAGAGGACATTTTCTCAAAATAAGTTTTAGTAAAGCATTAATTATATTATTAGAATGTAAGCCTATAACTTAAATAGAAAGGACCATTCAGCACATGTAGTGCCGGATTAACCTGTATTGTGGGTGGTTTGTGATTTAAATGCAAGTTTTTGAATTACTGTGTGATAAGGTGGTGCAACTGTTTAGTAAATTTACCTTTTTTTGTTGTTGCAGGTGGATAAACTGCTGTACATAAGGAAATTGTGCACTGTCCAATTTACCTTTGAGAATGAGTATGGTCACACGCAAAGTTTCCCATCAGATCCTGCTGTGCCAACACAATGGGGTTGGCAGGTCTCCAGGACAGCACATCTGGCACTTGAGAGAGCAGCTAGAGAAGGTGATGGGCATGACTCAGGAACAATGCCAATGGCACAGACTCACTACACTGCTGAGAGAGAAGGAGTAGTAAAACTCAAAATAGACTTGAGGATCTTAAGGATACACAGTCTGTGATCTCTGCTATACAAGGAGGTAATCAGAGATGTAGTGCTGTAATTTTGAAATCACATACACACAATGGCCTGTTTCACATTCTTTCAGAATCTGGCATGCACTCCACTCCATGAATGTACATAAATATATGTGTACTTGTGGATATACTTTCAGTACACAGTAATTTGCTGTACTTATAGTGCTATACTTATACAAAAACATCTCTGGGTGCATTTGAGGCAGATCGCAAAGCTCCACAGCTGCTCTGCCCATCTGAATTTCATCCCAAAATACAGGTACATGATATAAAAAACATAAATAAATATATGTAAACAAACAAACAAATAAGTACATAAATAAATAAGATCCACAGCTCCATATCAAGTCAATCAAAATCAGAATAATTGGAAAACATAATATCCATATTTGACTGAATGAAGATGTGTTTTTGCTGATATCTGCTTCTGACTTCCAAAAAAGCACTGGAAGCAGATAGGAATACAAGGCCACTTCAATATAATTATCATGAACATGACCTTCATAAATACCATAATGTACACTGCTGTTCAAAGGTATGGATAGAAATACAGTAAAAACAGTAATATCAAGAATTTTTTATTACAATTTAAAATAACTGTTTTTTATTTAAATATATTTTAGAATGCATTTTACTCCTGTGATGGCAAGACTGAATTTTCAGCATCATTACGCCAGTCTTCAGTGTCCCATGACCCTTTAGAAATCATTCTAATTTGGTTGATTTGGTGCTCAAGAAACATTTCTAATTATATATATATATATATATATATATATATATATATATTCTAATTTATTGAGATGCACCTGTATATATTTATTTATTTATATACAGTGCTGTGAAAATGTTTTTGCCCCCTTTCTGTTTTTTATTTTTTTGCATATTTGTCACACTTGAATAATTAAGATCATCAAACAAATTTTAATATTACACAAAGATAACTCGAGTAAATACAAAATGCTAAAAGTTTTGAAATAATGCTTTCATTTATTAAGGGAAAAAAGCTGTCCAAACCTGCCTGGCAGTACGTGAAAAAGTAATTGCCCCCTAAATCTAATAACTGGTTGTGCCACCCTTTGCAGCAACAACTGCAATCAAGCATTTGTGATAACTAGGAATGAGTCTTTCACATCGCTGGGGAGGAATTTTGGCCCACTCTTCTTTACAGAATTGTTTTAATTCAGCCACATTGGAGGGTTTTTGAACACGCATGGACTCTTTAAGGTCATGCCACAGCATCTCAATCGGATTTAAGTCCGGACTTTGACTTGGCCACTCCAAAACCTTAATTTAGTTTTTCTTGAGCCATTCAGAGGTGGACTTGCTGGTGTGTTTGGGATCATTGTGCTGCTGCATAACCCAAGTGTGCTTGAGCTTGAGGTCACGCACTGATGGCCAGACATTCTCCTTCAGGATTTTCTGATAGAGTGCAGAATTCATGGTTCCACCAACTATGGCAAGTCATCCAAGGCAAAGCAGCCCCAGACCATTACACTACCACCACTATGTTTGACTGTTGGTATGATGTCTTTTTATGAAATGCTGTGTTGGTTTTACGCCAGATGTAACGGGACACACACCTTCCAAAAATGCAACTTTTGTCTCATCGCTCCACAGAATATTTGCCCAAAAGTCTTGGGGATAATCAAGATATTTTTTGGCACGAAATGGCTTTATAACCCTTTCCAGACGGATACATGTCAACTATTTTGTTTCTCATCTGTTCTTGAATTTCTTTAGATCGCGGCATGATGTGTTGCTCTTTAAGCATGCTTCACTTTGTCAGACAGGTTCTTTTTAAGTGATTTCTTGATTCAACAGGTCTGGCAGTAATCAGGCCTGGGTCTGGCTAGTGAAATTTAACTCGGCTTTCTAAAATAATGTGGTTAATCACAGTTCTTTCATGATTTAACAGGAGGGGGCAAATAATTTTTCATGTAGGGCCAGGTAGGTTTGGAAGGCTTTTTTCACTTAATAAATTAAATCATAATTTAAAAACGGCATTTTGTATTTGCTTGCATTATCTTTGTGTAATATTAAAATTAGTTTGATGACCTGAATCTTTTAAGTGCGACAAATATGCAAAAACAAACAAAAAAAAAAAACAGGAAGAGGGCACAAACCTTTTCACGGCACTGTATATATATATATATATATATATAAATTACAGCTTAACTAAAGCAGAAATATTTAATGCAATATTTCAATTCATATGAGGTTATTAAAGCTGCATGTAAAAATATAATGAAAGAATGATCAAAAAGTACAGCACGTCACATCACAGGGCGTCAGCTTCCTGAACATGTTTCATGTAATCTACTCTTAAACTTCTAAAGCATAATACCAACACAGAGAGAAAAGCTTCTCAGACGACCTTAACAGTACATCATAAGATCTTGTTGTCTTAAACACGATTAGGACACTTTCCCTAGTTTCTTCCAGACTTACCTAGGCTCATCAAAGAATTGGTGTGCAACTTTGCTCATGCTGACAAAGCTTTTTTCGCAATATAATCCTCTATCCCCTTGCATTTAAATTTCAAGGCTTCCCTTTTATATCAAAAGCTCTGCTGGTCTGTTGGGGTTTGGACTTTTTTGTGCCTTTAAACTGTAAAGCGGGTGTTGGTGAGCAGTAATGCAGTATAGTCTCTGAGCTTTAGCTCACATGTGGTGGGTGTATTATTGAGGGCAGATGGCTTAAACCCACGAGGGTCTGTTGAGATATCACGGTGCTGAAGGGCTATGCCACCAAACCCATTTTGATTAGACTGAGTCTCTGGAGCCAGAACTGCACTGGCAGACTCCGCTTTGCCTCTAGATCATAAAACCCTCAATCACAAAACGAAAGTACATTCAATTAGTTTGCCAAACCCACATAAATGCACTAGCGTAAGCCTGAGTTTATTTTCCTCTCTTTCAGCCTTCTCTGTCTCCATCCTCCCACATTTGAGTTCTCAAACTGCCTTTCTGCAAAGAGAAAGAGAGCGTTTCTTCATCAAAGCGTTGATGTTAGTGTAAAATAAAGCCCCCACCCTCTCGCAAAAAGGCATGAAACACAATTATGCAATGCGACGCAAATGAGGTATGGCCGCGTCGACAGAAAACGGCTAATAGTTCATTTCAGTCACGACATTAAGCTATATAGCAGATAGAAAAACCAGGATACTTCTACCTGATTTACCATCATAAATACCATAATATACACTCACTGGCTACTTCATTAAGTGCACCTTACCAGTACCAGGTTGGACCCCCTTTTGCCTTCAGAACTGCCATTGCTTAGATTCAACACAGTGCTGGAAGCATTCCTGAGATTTTGGTCTATTTGACACAATAGCATAATGCAGTTGCTACAGATTTGTCAGCTGCACACCCGTGTTCCACCACATCCCAAATGTGCTCTACTTGATTGACATCTGGTGACTGTTCAGGCCATTTGAGTATGGATAACTCATTGTCATGTTCATGTTCAAGAAATCAGTTTGAGATGATCTGGGCTGAGTAACATGGCGTTATCTGGCTGAATGTAGCCACCACAAGATGGGTACACTGTGGTCAGCAACAATACTCAGTAGGGTGCAGCGTTTAAACAATACTCAGTTGGTAGTAAGGGGCCCAAAGCGTGCTAGAAAAATATCCCACACACCATTACACCAACACCAGCCACTTAAACCATTTGACAAGGCAGGATGGGGCCTTGCTTTCTTGTTGTTTGCTCCAAATTCTGACCCTACCATCCGAATGTTGCAACAGAATTCAAGACTGAGACAAGGCAACCTTTTCCCAATCTTCTATTGTCCAATGTTGGTGTGTCTGGGCAAACTGTAGCCTCAGTTTCCTGTTCTTGGCTGACAGGATTAGCACCAGGTGTCGGCTCTTCTGTATACCTAGATTATAACGAGTGGTTATTTGAGTTACTGTTGCCTTCTATCAGCTTGAACCAGTCTGACCATTCTCTTCTGACCTCTGGCATCAACAAGGCATTTTCACCTACAGAAATGCCACTCACTGAATATTTTCTCTTTTTCAGACCATTTTCTGTGAACCCTAGAGATGGTTGTGTGTGAAAATCCCAGTAGATGAGCAGTTTCTGAAATACTCAGACCAGCCCATCTGGCACCGGCAACCCATGTTCAAAGTCATTTAAATGACCTTTGTTTTCCATTCAGCATTCTTCTCCAGTTGTGCTGCTTGATTTTTTGTGGAAACTGTGATGCATTTTTCCCCCAAGGACTCTTTGAGGAATAGAAAGTTCAAAATAATTCTAGTGTGTGAATATGATAGTCATGATACCATGACTAGGATTGCCATATATTCTGTTCCTATCAGATGGTAATACCAGGGTATTTTGATATATACTGTGGTACTGAATGATCATCATATTCATATGTTGTCCTTACTTAAATGTTTATATGCTAGAGCTACTTTTTATGAATAATAATGAGATCATGTTTGACATCATGTTTGTGTTTTCTTCAAGTCATACGAGAGATGAAGCAAGGCTCAATAGCTTTGAAAACCCTCTAAAAAGTTGACTGACGCACACCGACACTCTGGAAAACAGCGTCTTTCAGTTGCAGTGAGTGAACAAATCCCCAGAGCAAATCTAAACACTAGTTCACAAATAATGAGACCTGCCTTACAGACAGAGTTTTCTGTGCTCAAGCACTACCAGACATTTTGGATTTGAGACTGAGCTCTTCGCAACATCTTTCCTAAAAGCCGCCTAGTCATGGTGGCCGAGAGCTCTGGCAGGAGATCAATGCGAAACTCTGCACCCCTTTCACAGCCTTTTCAGCCATGTGACAGAATTAAATGAAAGTGTGGAAGCATTTCAGCACGACTGATTTATTACTTTATGACAGAGGACTGGTCTGAGAGCTGTGGTCACCGGTGCTGCAGCGAGACTGAGTCATTGATCTGTTTGTGTGCTGACCTTAGAACAGAGATCGCAATGATCCTGAGACAATCATGAAACTATGTGGATGCTGGAGCTGCATGGCGGAGAGTGTTTTCCTGCATGCTATTTCTCAGATTTTCATATATTACTCCCAAATGTATCTGAAATGTACAGTTTATTCATTGTGGAAATAAGTTTAGAGTACAAAGAGTTTACCTCATTAATGGATAGGCTGTAAAACATGGATGTTTTTATGCTTTGAAATCAAATATACTTGGTCAAAATTATGATTTAACATCAAATTATAGACCATTATAGATCATTTTATAAACCAGACATGAAGTTGTACTTTTATATTTCAAAATTGGTTGTCCTGTAAATATTTTATATTTAATATTTTGTCCTCTACTGTCATATCTTTCTGATGGTGTTGCAACAATCTGGTCTCTCCAATTTACAAGCATGCTAAAATATTGATAGTTTAGATCAGGGGTGCCCAAACTCAGTCCTGGAGGGCCGGTGTCGTGCAGAGTTTAGCTCCAACTTGCCTCAACCCACCTGCTGGGATGTTTCTAGTATGCCTAGTAAGAGCTTGATTAGCTGCTTCAGGTGTGTTTAATTGGGGTTGGAGCTAAACTCTGCAGGACACCAGCCCTCCATGGCCGAGTTTGGGCACCCCTGGTTTAGATATTGGTATATTTCATTGCAGAGTGTAAAATAATTTTTATATCAGTGTATAATTGTCACACACACACTGGGAGTGCAGGAACGAGGAATAAAGTAAATAAAAAAGGTTTTAATGAAGGCACACAGGATCACAGGACGGGAGACATCAGGCAAACCAAAATGACACTTAACAGCTGACAGAGAACTAGGAACTGAGAACACTTTAAATACACAGACACCAACACCGCGGCCGGGGAGCTTATCTTCGGAGTGGCCGGCAGGCTTAAGTGAGTCATGGCCGGCGAGCTTGACAACGGCATGGCCGGCACGCTTGACAGCAGGACGGTTCTCATACCACGGGGAACAAACAGGGAAAACAAAGAACACAAAACACGGGAGAAGGAGCACCGCTTACTGTTTATGATCTGCTGTTCTGTCACACGCACACACACACACACACACACACTGGGAGCACAGGAACGAGCAAGGAGACGAGGAATAAAGTAAATAAAAAAGGTTTTAATGAAGGCACGCAGGATCACAAGACAGGAGACATCAGGCAAACCAAAATGACACTTAACAACAGACAGAGAACTAGGAACTGAGAACACTTTAAATACACAGACACCAATGGGACACACCTGGGAGCAAATGAACTAATTAATCAAAACACAGCTGGAGACGAATACACACAATGAGGACAGGCACAGGAAGGACCAAATAAGGGCAAGGAAGGCGCATGAGGAGCAAAACACACACAAAACATGGACCACAGTCTGACAATAATGCTATAGTTTTGTGAAATGGTACTTTTATACCTTAAAATTAGTTTAGATGCTGCTACAAACTCTGGTCTCCCCAATTCACTAGGATGCTAAAATATTGATAATTTAGATCAGAGGTCACCACAGGACCGGTGTCCTGCAGAGTTTATCTTCAACTTGCCTCAGCACACCTGCCTGGACATTTCAAGTATAAAAGGTATACACATGGATCAGCTGGAGTGATTGCAGTTCTACCCACTGGGTAGCAAAAAGACTGAATGGCAGCATTGGTTTTCAGCGTGAATGCTGCGACAGAACACACAAAACACATCTAAAACGAGAAAGAGATTTGCGATTGACTGTACAAATAGATTTGACAAGAAATCTGAGGTATATTATTTTTACAAACTGCCAAAAGCTACAGAAAAGAGAAGCAAATGGATCCCTGAAATTCAAAGAAACAAATGGACACCAGGCAGCGAAACACGGATTTGCAGTTACCATTTTATGTCAAATGTTGAATTTGCTGTAAAATTATACCCTATATATTGTATTGTTATATGTTGTATTGACAACTCATCAATTAAATATTTACCATCTTATATTCTGAAACTAGATGTTTTTAAATAAACTAAAAACAATTTTGGGCTGGACGATATAACGATTTATATGTAACCTTGATATAAGTGATCACACGGATTTAGACCAACCTATTTTGTATTTACAAAATGCATTCACAGGCAAATTTGCTTTATTTTCAATAACATTTTTTTTTGCTTCCCCAGCATTGAAACCAGGCACATATAAATGTCAGGAAACACGATTCCTGGCTGCAAGTCAATATCCATTGACCACTGGATATTTGGTAAGTTGTCAGGAACATAATATCAAGTCCAGCAACCTTTAGTTTAAACTGATAATCATTTGTATTTCTCGTGTTTTTGCAGCTTCCCCATTAAATACAGTCATGCAGCAGGCTTTTTTGCCACTCAGTCCAGCTGAGGGGGCAGGTTCTGGCAGGAAAGTAAGGTCAATGCATACCCTCTATACCTAGCAAGACCTTGGTTAACTAGTTCACGTGGGTTTAATCAGGGTTGGAGCTGAACTCTGCTGGACACCGGCCCTCCAGAATCAAGTTTGGTGACTCCTGATTTAGATACTGATATATTTTTAATTGGAGGGAGTAAAAGCATCTCTTGTATACTTTTCTATGACAATGCAATTCTATCAGTGTATAATGCTATATTTTAAGATATTACTATGAAAGTTTACTTTTAAACATCAAAAATAGTTTTTATCCTGTAAATATTTTATATTTATATTTAGCACTCTCTAGTCTCCCCTGTTCACTATGATGCTAAAAAATGTTTTATATATAAAATTGTTTTTATATTAATATTTTGGATTGCAGAGTGTAAAAGCATACAATTTTATGTATTTTCTCATATGACAATGCAATTATATCAGTGTATAATGCTATATTTTGATATACAATAATAATGATATATTATTGTGGTATAATGATTTAATTCCTCTGTGCATTATAGAAAATATGCTAAAACACACTTTACACATAAAAGAGAGTCCAGTTAGGCCTCATGAAAGTGAACGGTGACTAATCGGTTGGGACTTAAGAGGCACGGAGCCGTTTAAAGCGAATCCGTCAGTTGCAGCTTGGCCATGATGAATGTCCACTAGAGAAACGCATGTCTTCTTCCGAATGAACTGTCATGCAAACACCCTTTTATTGAAAGCATGAAGACAACCATAAAACAAATGACACTTTTTCCTTAAGCTAATAAGCAAATTGACAGTGTAAAAACACACTGGATGTCGATCACATGGCACCATGATAAATGATGAAATCTGAGCTGATGGCCCTGTTTTCAAGTGCTCTCCCTTGATAACATTATAATTCAAAGTGACTGAAAACAAACACACTCTCACAAACTCCTACACACGCACAGACATTTTTTAACACTGTCTCCGTTTCAACAAGATACACAATTAAATGCATTGACTCTTAAACAGCTCTTTGTTCACCGAGTGAAAAAAGGAAGTACAGTGCGAGTATAGGCTTGCTAAGTCAGATTATTTTTAAGAACACACACACACACACACACACACACACACACACTCCATGCTGGGTAAAGATAAAAGATGAGAAAATGTGGGATTGTTTAAAATGTGATTCCACACATTTTTCCAGCAATTGTCTGTGGTCCTTTTGGTGTAATCTGTAAAGCTGGCTCTTGGATATGGCAATACACCACCATATACTGTACAAAGATTTAATGGATGTGGAGCCTAGAGGTTCAAATAGGACACTAGAATTTAAGATAACTACAAAAGCCTCAGATGTACTGTAGATAGTTGACTGACTTGGCAGCTGAATCACAGTTGAATCTGTTAAAACTTAGCATACTACCATGGTACTCTTACTTTATCTATAAATGTACCGTATGTATATTGCTTTAAGTGTATTATATGTATACTGTGCACAGAATTTTCTGTATGCATGGAGTATCCGGATGATATACAGTACCACTACACAAAATGTGGTGGCAGAGCACACTGCATGCCATACTTATGCAATGCACTTTACTTTACTTTTCATTTCCAGGGTAAGATCTAAAGCAATATCAGCCACGATCTACAGATCACTTTTTTGACTCATTATTTTGATTGGACTGGCAAAAAACAAACAAACAAACAAATCAATATTTTTTTGTTTCCAAGATGATAAATGGACACCATATGACAGTAGTGTACCATTTTCTTATTAATTTTTTTTTTAATATATTGTATTATATATTTTATTTAGTTTAAATAGACAGTATTTAATGTATGCTGTGTAGAATTCAGTACATTGCATAATAATAATAATACTGTAATACTAATACTTACGGTGGCAAAGAGAGCTCAACATGCTGCAACTTAAGAAAGCACATGCAAAAAGCACTAGCAAATTAAGAAAACATCTTCATCAGTTTGACAGCATATGTGACGCAAATATACTCACAACACAACCAAAAACAAAAACACGCAGTAAAAACAGAAACACGCTGCAAATACTCACAACACAACTGTAACGTTTATTATTATTTATTAGCTCTAAAAAGGGGAATATTTATGACGAATTATAACTGGTTATGATTCATAATAAATATTTAGATTATATCTTCGAATTAACTGTAGCAGAATCAATATTACAATTATTTGATCTGTCCGTCCACCGAGCAGACAATATAATCATTTATCAATTCAAGGAATATTTATTTTCTGGCCACGGAACAATAAACTGTCCTTCTTTGTACAGTGCTAGCAGTAATTCAAAATGTAGCGAGGGTTCAAACATTCATTGACTTGGAACTGTGAACAGTAAACAGAGACAATCCGTTGTGAATATAAGGGATTTAATAAAATGAAACTATATCTAACATATAACTAACTAAAACATATATACACAGATTAAGCCATAAACAGTCCAACTATCATGCATGATCCTACGCAGACGCTACACAACCAAATACAAAAATGCGCTGCAAATACTCACAACACAACAAAATACAAAAATGTGCTACAAAAACAGAAATGCGCTGCAAATACTCACAACACAACCAAATACAGAAACAAGCTGCAAGTAGCATAGACCACAATGGCCGACCCCAGCAATGCTTACAAAAATTAACCATGGTTTTATTATAGTAAAAGTGTAGTAACCATGCTTTTTTTTTTGGCGTATCGATTGCCATTTGTATAACCATAGTTGTACAAATACCATGGTTACTCTGTAGTTACCATGGTTTAACTGTAGTAACCATTTTTTTTATTTTCACACACACACACACACACACACACACACACACACACACACACACACAGGAAAGGAAGTTGTAAAAGAAGCCAGCTTACATAACGTTTCACAGTTACAGTAATGTATTTCGTCAGATTATTTAGGCTAATAATATTCAAAAAAGCTCTAAGGAATCATATAATCAGGATGTTAAAATAAACAAAAAAAACTCTGATTACAAAAAAAAATGAATATGAATATAAAGGCTACAAGTAAAACAGGCTACATATTAAGAAAATAGAATAGTCAAATACGTCAAATAGACTGTACTGTCTGTCATGTCTGTACAGACCAGAAAATTATTTACCTATTGCACAGATATCTTCTTATTTATGTTTTAAATGTAAATATAAAGTAAATGCCAAGGTGGAAAAAAAACATATGATTTCTTCATCATTGACTCATAACTGAGAAGTTCTATATGTCATTTAATCTCATGTATGTATATAAAATAGGAACAATTTCCATGGAGAGTTTAGTATGAGCCGAGCGCTTATGATGGGCTCTAAGGAGACTCCTCATAACAAGTGAGCTAATTATGAGAAGATGAGCGGTTAACCCATGCTGCGGGGGCCCAGGCAAATATGCTAATTGATGTTAAATGTATGCAACCTTATTGTACAGGATCACTGAAGCGATAATCAAATACTGATCTACGAGGGCAATCTGTAAAACACGGACAATTAATCCTCATTCATGCAGTGTTCCACATTATACAATCCATATAGAACAACGGCAGGTAGGACTAGGGTTTACATAAATGTTCATATCATATTTTGTAGTAGCATCTCAACTATATTCTTGTTAATTGTTCAAACATGTTATAAAGCAACAAATTGCTGGTTTTATGTCACATGATTGAAGAACCTAAGGCAGAGATCATGGGCCTCATTTATAAAATGTTGAGTAGAAACCATCTTACATTTGATCTATGATAATTATCAAACATGTGTACGTGTGATTCAGAGTAATGACTGTACGCACACAAAAAAAAGAGTGTTGGCTTGGATTTTAGCTTATGCACAAACCCACCCTAAGAGGAAATCTTTGCGTTTATGGTATTTTTTAAGGCTAAATATTTAGTACAAATCTTGCTAATATTTTAACTTTTTGATGACGTTATAGAAATTTCTGTAGTGTTGTAAGTTGTACTTATTTGTTCAGGTTAATACAATGATATTATGATTAATAATGATATTATTAGTTATATATTTGTGAAGTTACATATTTAAAAATATATTTCTCTAACTTAAAGAATGCCATAGTAGGCTACATATCTAAAAAAAAAAAAACCTTGGTATTGCCAAAAAAAAAAAAAAACAAGCAACAACATCCTGTGCTCACTCGTTCTTGTTCCTGATATAAAATCTGTTTATATAGTATTGATGTAGCACAGCACAACAATATTTGTAAAACATCCAGCAACCTCCTTAAACGATTTCACAGTAGAATATGAAACCCGAAAGAAAATCAGAAACCTTATAAAACTTGTGTATTCATCAGTATGAATAAGCTAGGCAGGGAGTTACAGGTTAATAAAAAGCGCCCTTTAAGAAGTTTCTGCTCATGGCCACTATTAGATATGCAGCAGCAATCTCACCATAAGGAGGAGCTGATGGAGGAGAGAGAGAGAGAGAGAGAGAGAGAGAAAGAGAGAGCGAGCGAGACAAACAGTGGCATCCTCCATTGCCTTTTTATGGTCCCTGATGACATTGAATGTTCCTTCTTTACGACATCACCTGGAGAATTAGTAAACATAAACTGCGAACCTGCTTCGCTTATTGACCGAGGCCTGATTTATGGCACAACCTGCCGCCTTTTTCTATAATCGTCCATCAAAATGGGAAAGATATAAAATCCCAACAACCTGAGAAAAACTTTCTCACTCCGCCAACAATATATCTCACTGACATTACACACTCAACACTTATGAGGAAGAGCTCTGCTATAAATCACAAAGTGCAGAATCATAAAAATGGGCTCAAATAGCATCACTTTTACACCACCTGCTCTGCTCCCCTCTGTCTCTTGGCTTTATATGCAAGCGATGTCGCTGAGAGTCATGTTTCGCCGCTTCTTGTCTTCGAAAACTTGACATATATTAAAGTTTAGCTGATCATTTTTTAAGAACCTCCAAACTTTAAGAGCAGCTATGCTAACTGTAGTAAAACTTGCTTTTATTGAAGGCATTTGTCTTAAGTGTGTTTAGACAGCGAAGAGATGACATGAAGTCTTCCAGTGGGAAGCGTAGAATATTAAGGCACATATCTGAGGTATTTGTCATAGTGAATTTAAAGTGTCACTGCGAGAGAGTAAAAGTGCTAGAGCTGATTTACAGCTGTGCTTTGCCCAGATATACAGATAATGCTGTTAGCGTAATAAACTGTTCATCTCTTTGTTCGCTTGGCTATTAGATACGGCCATTAGATGCACCTGAGAAGTCTCACTCAGACTCTAATACAATGACACAGATGCCTATTCTATAAGTCTAGCCAGGCGTGTCACTGGCGAGCGGCTCTCGGTTCTCAGAAACTGGCCGAGATGAAAGAAGAAAACTCTAGAACCAGGTGACCTCAAAACCCGTTATTATGAAAAAAGAACGCACAAATGTATGAGGGGCAGGGTAATGTAATGTAATGAAATGTAATAATGAATACAAAATTGTTTATTTGGCATGAGGTGTGAGGTGCATGTGGTTGGGATGGTGTTATTAAAATCTAATTTTAGTGCTCATTAGCATATTTACGAATATATAAAAGGTGCCTATACACTGAACAAAATTATAAACGCAACACTTTTGTTTTTGCCCCCTTTTTCATGAGCTGAACTCAAAGATCTTAGACTTTTTCTATGTACACAAAAGGCCTATTTCTCTCAAATATTGTTCACAAATCTGTTATGGCATCGTGTGAGTGAGCGGTTTGCTGATGTCAACATTGTGGATCAAGTGGCCCATGGTGGCGGTGGGGTTATGGTATGGGGCAGGCATATGTTATGTACAACGAACACAGGTGCATTTTATTGATGGCATTTTGAATCCACAGAGATACCGTGACGAGATCCTGAGGCCCATTGTTGTGCCATTCATCCACGACCATCACCTCATGTTGCAGCATGATAATGCACGGCCCCATGTTGCAAGAATCTGTACACAATTCCTGGAAGCTGAAAACATCCCAGTTCCCAGTAGCATGTTTGGGATGCTCTGAATCGACGTATACAGCATCGTGTTCCAGTTCCTGTCAATATCCAGCAACCTCGCACAGCGAAGATTGGACATTGAAGAGGAGTGGACCAACATTGCACAGGCCACAATCAACAACCTGGCTTAAACTAACTTTTTACCACACCTGCCAATGGCCGGTGACTTGAGAAAGTTTACCAGCCAAAACTTTGTTTTACCGGCCATGAAACTGTTTTTTTGCAAAAACAGGCAATTATTACTACTGACCAATGACTAAACAATGTTTTTAATTTGTCCTGTACTTTACTTTCAAGAAAAAAACAACAAACATATTTATTAATTTATTAATCAATGTTCATTAACGTTATCGAGTTTTATTTTTATTATATTAAATTTATTTATTTTTGTCCCTAAAAAAAGGAATTGTTGAGATTCTTGTCCTTTGCATGTTTTCAGCAAACGGAGCAGGCCATTGTGTTAGTCGCAGTATCAAATATAAGCCAGTCTCTCTTTGATCAATTGTCACTGAAACACCTAGAACCGTCATGACGTTCTGCTGTTTGCTTATGTGGGATTACAAATTTAAGAATCTGTTTAAGTTATGCTGAACCTATGTTCTGACATAGCATCACATGAAAAACTAAGGTGAAGTACATTGTATTTAGCATTTAAGGTAAATATGTTGACATCAGACAAATTATTCTCTCAAGCAAAGTTTGTAGCAAGAAGTTCCTGCCAGTTCCTGTTCTCTTATTGGAAGTCCAATGAGCCAGATTACTGAGACTCTCACCTTTTGTTTGTAATGGCTCTTGGTGCCCCTGCCCCAGTCTTTAAGTAGTAGGGCAGGTTAAATGGGGCAGGTTGCTATACCTGAATACTTCATTTGCATGCTTTGTTTAAGGTCGTCACCCAGGTGCTTTGTTTCCATTCCTAAGCACTGCCCCCTAAATATCTTCGCTTCTGAGTTTCCAACAGTTTTGGTGCCATGACCCGGATAGAGCTTCTCGTCATCATTCCAGACGGAATTCCAGACCTTTTTTTTCAGCTCAACAACAATTTGGTGAGTGTTACTCTATCCAAAGAACCACTACAGACCATTAAATCTGGTTATCCTCTGCGCCTTCAGAGAAGTGTTGACAAACAGCTGCAGGGTTTGGTTAACAGACTAGTTATCCTCTGCTTTGCCAGGGAAGAAAGTTCATCCTCTGTTCAGTCAGGGAAGGTCAACAACTATTACAGTGTGTTAACAAGTTGGTTATCCTCTGCTTTGCCAGGGAAGGTTGAATACATTATGATGTGTATTAACTAGCTTATCCTCTGCTTTGTCAGAGAGGTTAATGGTGTATCCTCTGCTTTGCCAGGGAAGTTTAACAGTTTTTACGTGTTAACAAGTTTATCCTCTGCTTGCCAGAGAGGTGTTGGAAGTGTCCTGTTGTGTCAGAAAGACATTACAACATGTTTGGAAGGAATGCTAGGCTGATTTCAACAACTGAGAAAGGTGGACTAGCTACTCCTTTATGGACAGACAATGAGTTCAAATCATTGTTATGAGAGCATATGGATTTAATAGTGACTAAGTCATTCAGATTGGATTTAACAAAGAAATGTGGTATTGATCCAGAAAGAGTATGGTCAGTTGAAGAATGCAAAAAGGTACCTGGGGCATGTATCAGAAAGAAAAAACATAAAAGGCATTATCTGCTGCCACAGAGAGTTTAGTTTAGTGATAGCACAAGAACAAGCTCAGTGTATCGCTAAGTTAAGAGAACAAAACATACAGCCGCACACTCGAGTGTCCTGTCTAACTAAAAAGGCAGGCCATAACAAGGCCTCAAAAAAGTGATTCAAATGACCAAAAGTCAGATGAAAGCTATCCTGACTTACAGTCTTCATGTATACAAGAGGACAATTGCAATATTTTAAGGATGGAGAAAGATGTAAATGCAGTTGAAGTATGTGGAGTGAGACAAAGGGCTCAGAGTAGGGTGAAAGGGGTTGAAACTGTTCCATCTACAACCCCCATACTCCAGTCACAAGCAGTCTATACAGCTCTAGGTCCTGAGGCCATAGAAAGACTTGGTGAGAGTTTGCCATTGGTACATGGACATTTTTCTGAGTTTAGGAGAGAGTTGTCCAGAAAGACGCGGCTCTATCAGAATTCAATTATTTTGAAAGTGCTGTAAATAATTCAGAGTTTCAACAAGCTTGTAAAGATGATTTGAGAGAAGGAGTCCTGGGAGTGTTACAGAACATTATTGGTCCAAGGGTAGACTGGTGAAAAGTCACTAGTTGTATGCTGAAGAAAGATGAAACTGTAAGTGAGTACACTGAAAGGTTTTGTCAGTCAAATACAGCATACAGTGGAATAGCTGACACACCAGAGAAGGTACTGGATAATAAAGCACCACTCCTTTATGAGTGGATGAACATTTTTAAAAACTTGAAATGACCTCAGTTGTTTTTTTATAGCCGTAGTTTTCCAGAGTTTTACCAATTTTAAACATCATGGCTGTGTTTTTTTTGTATTTGTGGCCATGTGTTGTACACAACAGTGTCCCATTTACTCTGTTCTGAGGTGTCTCTGGCTATGTGTGCCCGTATCAGGGATCGGGTGGCTGCTTGGGTTAACGCTTTACAGCTGAACTCATACACACATAAGGACCAGCTGCTCCAGTCGGGCCCACTCTCTTGGATCCCCACAGCCCGTTCGTCCTGACACCCTGCACCTTCAACCCCCTACCCGGCCTCCCCTCATCCCCTTCATTCTCTCCCCCAATCCCTGCATCGTCTCATATCTGGACAGGAGCCACTGCCACTTCTTAGCCAAACACAGATGGCTCAGAGATTGCGCCAGCAGGTGCATTGTGGGTAATCACTTTGACCAGGCTAGAGGGCACTCACAGGGTCAATATATTTAATCTGCATCAGGTCTTATCAAGGGCGTACACAGGAATTAACCCCAAAAGAGTAAAGGGTAATTATAGTGTGCAAACCTATACTGTAATTACCATTATTGACAAGAAGACAGTTTCATCATACATATTCAGATTAAACTGGCAGATTTTCTCGCACTTTCCATGAAAAACTCTTACATTGATTGCACGTTGAGTCATGAGAATGATATTAGAACAAACAACTTTTGAGTCAAGCAGTTTAATTCACCAGAAATAGATCTTGCACAGCTGTCTTCTTCTATAGTGTGATGCTTTACAGAGTATATTTTAATTAATTGATATTCAGAAGCGGCCTCTGTTGACTTTGAGTACAGAGTGTCGAGGACTGGTGGCAGATGCCTGCTGAAGTAGGCGAGATAGCACAGACGCCAAGATCGTTAGAGACGCAGAACTTATAAATCATTCCAGCAAGCGATGAGACCCAAGTCTGTATTGTTTAAGTTTTTAGCGCACAAGAAAGAAAGAAACTGAATAAGAGTGTTTCATCATTGTTGTGCCATTACAAGAGTCTACAAGAACACAAACCAGACATGTTTGTACCGTCGTGTTTGCATCTTTTGCAGTGTCCACTGCCCATCGTTTTGCATGTTTAACCACATTCTGTGTGAATGGCCCCTTACAATGTACAAAACAACCAACCTAGCAATAAAACAAACACTGCAACAATATTACAATAAAAATAAAACTGAAGTCACCAGCTGACCAATATATAGCATCCTACATTACAGAGCCGGTCTCCTTTTGCTCAAAGTCACAATGGTCAGAGGGGAACAGATCATTTGTCCAGTTCTTGGATCACTCCTTCTGTGGTTTGAACTCAAAAGCCTCTTGGTTTCCAGCCTGGGATCCACAGTGCTGTAATGTGCTGTATATTGTGGTAAGTGATTGTCCACCGGGTCTGAATGCAGAGGTCAAGGCTCACAGGTGCGGGCCAGCTGCCATATGCTGCTCAACCAAGGATGAACCAAAACGTTTCTCTCTCAAACACCTCCAGCTGTTCCAGCTAACACTGCTGGCACTCGCACAAAAGCCTTTCACTCTCACACAGTTCCGCCACACGCAGAGACGCCCTTGGACAGGAAGATGATGTAGGGTTAAAAACGGGTCAAGAAATAGGTCTGTCATTAACCACAGCCAATCAGGAAAGTAATAAATGATAAGTAGTGTGAAATAGGAATCTTAAAAATAGATCATAATTTTTTTTTCTTTTTTTTTTTTTAGGGATGGTGCAATCTTGGCACGTACTGGCCCTGAAGGTGTTTTCAGCATTCTGGGCATTAAAACAGGTGAGACAATCCCATTATTTTACTGTCACACATCAGAATGGCGAAACCACAGCAATTCACACACTTATAAATGCACATCGGTAAAGCAATTTGCAGTCGAAAGGTGGCTCACCATCTTCGTATCTACATTTGCCTGCACAGCTAAATTAGAGAGTAACATTTTGTAGAGCCTGAGTGTTTGTCTCGCTTCAGACTTTTGTGCAGAACGTTGCAGGGGATGTATGTTGTTTGTGGAAACCAAACCTGTTTATCATAACAAATAAGAATTTTTGGTGTGGTTATATTTCTCGAGTTCCAATTGTATTTGCACTTCTCATATAGTAGAAACTGGACTAAGTTATCGAACCAGGTTAGTGTTCACTATATTTGTGCTTTACTATCAGAGAAAAACAGACGTTATTGTTCTTATTTTTGATTATTCTTATTGTATTTTAATGTAAAATTTGAGAATTAATGTACTGTAAATGTAAATGCTTTTGGGGAGCATCTTGTATTTGCAGTCTTGATAGTAGAAACCTAACGAAAATAAAATAAATAAATAAAAGTATTGATTATTATACAGAATGCTTGACAGATCACACTTAAATTCAGGTTTGGACTAAGCAATCCAGCCAAATTAGTGTTCACTATATTTGATATATATTTTTATTCATTACTATCAATGAAAAATAGAAAAGATACACAGTGAAGATGATTTTATAAAGTTAAACAAAGTAGTAAATAAAGCAAAGTTTACAGGAATATGTTTTACAAGAATATACTGTTTTAGTCCTTCTAATTCAAAATTTTGAAAAGTTCAATTCAATGTATTTCTAGTTGTTTCTTTGTAATTATTTGAAGTTAGCAATGTTTGAGTGATTGTTTCAAAGTAAATCCTACACCAAACGTTTTCCAATGTGTTACTGTTCTTATTATTGGTTATATTTGTTGTATTTTAATGTAAAACTCTAGTAAAGACCTCTAATAGTCAAAATTTGAGTGATGGTGTGCAGATACATTTAGCTGTGAAAGCCTTATCTTAGCAGGAGGCCAGAGCTTGCTGCGACCATTTGATACAGTGCTGTGGATTTCAGGCCTAAAAAAAAGACATTGCTTGTTAAATTGTGGGTCATTCTGTTCACAGAATCACAAAGGCCCTGCTCTTGTCATGCCCTGTCCCTCCCCTGTGTTTAGCAGCGAGAGTTCCAGACATAAAGTTACAAAAGTCTCGTCCAACAAGTCCAGCTGAAATGAAGTATTCCACCAAGCCATGCCAAGCTACCCCAGAACAGCAGTCTTATTCATTTGACCTTCATCCAAAGTGGAGAAAAAAGGGAAAATGCCAGCCAGGTGTGCAAAAATTTCATTTTTTCCACCCATATGGGGGCAGAGAGCAGAGAGCCGAAGGGGGAGGTGAGTGAACTATCTGGTGCAAAGCTTTTTTTTTTTTACAACACAAAGGACAAAAAGGAGGGGTTCTCTCTCTATTTGTAAAAAGGAGGGGTTCTCTCTCCATTTGTGCTCTCTATTCAATAAACAGCCCGCTGCAAACGACGAGCGCTGTCTTTGGAGTCTGTAATAAGGGCATTCTAGATTTGTCTGAACCTGGAACAGCTGCAGACCGGCGGAGAGAGAAAGAGAGAGAAAGAGAGAGAGAGAGCTGTCACAGAGACATGCAGCCTCACAGCCGTGGACACATCCATAATGTGGAGCTCAGTGGGCCAAGCACATCCCAGCGTTCCCATCTTCATCACAAATTCCAACACAAGCCCTTCTGCCACCAGCACGCAGAGTGCACAGATTTCTGCCCAGCTTCTGAATTCAATATCAAACCCAGGATGCAGAAAGGGACTGGTGAATCTCTTCACAAGTAAGTTCATATTTACTTAAAAAAAGCATTTTTTTGTGTGTGTGTTTTAAAACAAGGTGAGTGGCTTACATGACCGATAAACATTTATTTGTTATCAAGTAGGCCTAAGCAAATCCAAGTGCAATATTACCATTACCATATTTCAAAAATAAATTCTGTAATTCAGGATATTTATTAAGTATTCATTTGCAAGAGACTGTGGCCACACCCCCCAATACACCCAAACACTATGCACATGACTTCTTGAAGCCCATGTCCACCTCAGAGTAAAAATACTACACTAAATATCTAAATATAATGAATAAAAATGTAATTGTGACTTTATCACAAGCACAACTTCATACCTGACAGTATGACTTTTTCTCATTTATTTATTTTTTTACTCAGTTTCTCACAATTGACCTATCAGTAAGCCCCACCCCCCTTAGTTACTGTTGCTCACTCGGACAAACAAACAGAGCTGCTCACTGTCTTACAATGACAGCTGTCAGTGAAAACCTAAATATGCCATGTAGGGATATATATAAAAGAATTCTGCAGGATGCCAGTGTTGTGTGTTTGTTCATTAATAATTTTAATCAGAACACACACACAAACATGCACACACTGACCACGCAAAATCATTTAGCGTTTTTTGGTTAAAGTTGTATTGCTTTTATTAGGAGGATTTACTAATCTGAAAGTGGTGCATGTGCAGGTTTGCTCATATATTTACGGGACAAAATTGCTCACATAATTTGCACATAATGCAATTAATGCTAATAAAAATAATAGGGTTAGGTTAATACTGTTCTTTGAAGTACCTTAAATGTTAATACATTTCAGTGTTAATATTATTCTCTAAAGGGATAGTTCAACTACCATGTTCAAGGACCAGAAAGGTAGTAAGGACATTGTTAAAATAGTACATGTAAAATCAGTACTCTCATGAATGTGCTTCGAAGACTGACACGGAAGAGAAGAATTGTTAAATGAAGTTGTTATTTTTGTTTTCTTTGCGCACAAAAGTATTCATTGCTAATGCACCCATATCATTGCTTCGAAACTCTACATTCAGATTCCCACTTTGTGACACTTCACGGTAAAGCTTGTTAGCTTTAGGCCAAGTTCTTTAACGATGACTCACCTTTTTGTACATAGCATCATAAAATCATGGTTCAATCACTGATGTCACACGGACTAGTTTAACGATGTCCTTACTACCTTTCTGTGCCTTGAATGTGTCAGTTGCGTTGCTGTCTATGCAGGGTCAGAAAGCTCTCGGATTTCAACAAAAATATCATAATTTGTGTTCCAAAGATGACCGAAGTATCTTAAGGGTTTGGAACGACATGAGGGTGAGTAACTGATGACAGAATTTTCATTTTTGGGTTAGCTATTGTCAGTGAAAACCTAAATATGCCATGTAGGGATATATATAAAAGATAAATAAATAAATATGTAAAAATACAGATCACAATGCAAACGGGAGAATTATGTTATGGTCGTCACGATCGCAATGGCAACATCCCGGGTTCATATACCTTAGAGTAAGATTAAATTAATTTACATTTAACCAGATTAATATGGAGAGGCACTCTAATATAGACCTTTGTTTATGTGTTTTTGACTTTCACTGCATGGTACATGACGTGAGAACAGTTTATAATTTGTGTTCCAAAGATGACCGAAGTATCTTAAGGGTTTGGAACGACATGAGGGTGAGTAACTGATGACAGAATTTTCATTTTTGGGTTAGCTATCCCTTATACCATTATAGAAAAACATGCGTTTAAATGTGACATTTGCTATAATTTATTCAACCCTTTCAGACCACAAAACAGGGAATGTGTTCAGTGTTTTTTCTTTTCTTTTTTTTATTTACTGAGTTAATTCACTTTCCCCTCCACATAGGCCTACGTCAGGCTCCGTTTAGATTTGTTTTTATCTTTAGCCACTATTAAGCACCCTCATTTATTAGTACCTGAAATCCCACCTAATACTGTTACTGTTGTCATTTAGTTGTTTTGACTTTCACTGCATGGTACATGACGTGAGAACAGTTTGCTATATAAGTTTGTACGTTAGCATGGACTCACTAACTTTAAGCTAACGTTAGCTAGTTTTAGCCAGAGATACCTTGCTGAAGCACAAGATGACATTAACGCTCTGCTTGACCAGATGGAAAGTGTAACTTAATGAGAGTGTGACAACTAGAAAATGAACGTTTTCATCTTCATTGTGATTGGGATTGAATGCTTAGGGACATTTTGCTCTGTTTTGGTTGGATTTAGGAAATGGAATAAAATAAATGACATTGCCTGTCCTCTCAGGATAACTGGAATTAGTGTTACAAGTACCTTGGGCACATCGTTTTTTCGGAACGACATGAGGGTGAGTAACTGATGACAGAATTTTCATTTTTGGGTTAGCTATCCCTTATACCATTATAGAAAAACATGCGTTTAAATGTGACATTTGCTATAATTTATTCAACCCTTTCAGACCACAAAACAGGGAATGTGTTCAGTGTTTTTTCTTTTCTTTTTTTTATTTACTGAGTTAATTCACTTTCCCCTCCACATAGGCCTACGTCAGGCTCCGTTTAGATTTGTTTTTATCTTTAGCCACTATTAAGCACCCTCATTTATTAGTACCTGAAATCCCACCTAATACTGTTACTGTTGTCATTTAGTTGTTCCAGGCTCAAATGTATTCATTTGTTTGTTTTCTGTTTACTCATTTATTCTTTTATTTGTTTGCTCATGCTGCTACTGTATTGCATTCAAACACCATTCGTTCTCTGTCGTTTCTTCATTTCACCCTATACTCTCTCTTTCCTTCTGCTCAGTGACACAAACACACGTAATTCTTCTTAATGTGACAAATGAACTGCTCTAATCTCCAGCAAGCTCTTCGCTCGCCTCCCGCGTTCATGTGTGCTAAATTAAAGCTTTTATGCAAATTAAATATTTTAGGGGGGCACAAGTTATTTTTGATTCAAATAAGCACGGTAGCTCCTCGTAAGGCGGATTTGAACTTGTCACGTAAACAAGTGTCACCGAACGCTGCGTCTTGGCACCCATATCATCGCTTCAAAACTCTACATTCAGATTCCCACTTTGTGACATGTCGCGGTAAAGCTTGTTAGCTTTAGCCCAGGTTCTTTAACGGTGACTCACCTGTTTGTACAGTAAACAGGCGACTTCAAACGGCCGTGGAAACTGGGTGCCCAGATAACGTCCATCTCCTGTGAGACGCGCTCGGTTGAAAGCTTACTCCATCAACAGAGCAAACAGGTTAAATTATGCACGGTAATACACAGGGCCCAGCTCAAGCGCATCAATCACCTGTAAGCGGAATACAATCGATCACATTCGCGAAAACGTCACCGCACGCTCACACCAGAACTATTTCCTCCCTATAGCTTGTAAGGAATTACATTACAGCGCAATTCTGCCAGCTTAGACGCGAATGCATTTAAACATTTACAACAATACATCACAATATATGGCGCTGTCACCGTGGAGCCAAGAGGCATATTGCCAAGTCTCAGGCAATGTGACTCCAGCACTCCGGAATGACAAACCCTCCGTCTGCAGTATTTACGACGGCACCGTGTTTCGGAGCTCACAGCAGAGTGCTCTTCTTTATACTTGCAAGGAATAACCAGCCCTATGACAAACATCCTTCTCTCCTCTTCTGTTAGATCTGTGGTGTTCATAATGCATCGGCCGTCCAGGAGCAGAAAGCAGACAGGCTTTCTAATCTAACACGGCGTGCTGCAGACCGGCGGCCCCATTTTTGTAGCATAAACACCATTAAACTGATGCGAGCTTCGGATCTTCCGATGTTTCTCTATAGTGCTGAAACCTAAAGATGTCCGAGTTCCGCTCCCCGTGCAACTGATACTCGACTGCCATTGGCTCATCTGCGTTCGAGGGGAGGGGCTTACCGATAGGTCAATTGCAACTTCTTATTCTGGACATTATCTCACAGTTATGTTTTATTATTTTCTCTGAAATGAAAAACAATAATTTATATACAGTAAATAGATAAATAAAAGGGTAATTTGACGGTAAAACAGTCGGCGCACCCAGGCACATGGTGGGTTGTCCCTATTCTCTTAATGAGTAATGGGTGTTTTTTAGGCGTAACGTGCAATAAACCAATCAGAGTCTCATCTCCCATCCCCTTTAAAAGCCAGTTGCGCTCGTGCCATGGCGGGTTCGCTGTTTACATGGCGGAATGTAATTTTTCGTTTTTAAAAATGTTTGTGTGCTGCTGCGCATCCCTGTGTGTGTAATAAGACAAGTGTACGCGCGTTGTGCAACCGCCTATTGGCGCATATTACTAACGCGCTCTGTAAATAACAAAGAAAATGCAAATACATTTGCTATTTAAACGACGCGGCGCAGGACGGGAAAATGAGAACTAGCAAAAACACTTGCGCCGGGTGTATGATAGGGCCTTATTACTTGTAACTGACTTTATCACAATTGCAACTTCATATCACAATATGAATTTGTCTTTATCTTATGCATCTATCTTATTAATTTTAATAACTTCATATTTTACACTTATACATAATGCTTTATTTATTTTTTACAACAAATAAAAAATATTTTAAATGAACCAAATAATCAAATGTGATTACAAATTCATTTCTTCCTTTGCGTTTTTGTGTGTGTGTGTGTGTGTGTGTTTCATTGTAAATTCTTTGTAAATATGTTTTAAATAATAAAAACAAGATGGACAGATGGAGGCCTTTATCATCAAATGTAAAATCTTTAATTAGGACTGTCTTTGGCATTGTTTTTGTTTTTCAGAACAGAACAGACCTCCATTGTAGCAATGCGGCCCAACACATGAGAAAATTTTCTGCTCCAGTATCTCTGCGTAGGGCCATCAGGCTCTGATGTGGTGTAGAACCCCCCCCCCCTCACACACACATCGACATTCCCCCTCTTCCTTTTGACACTCTCTGTCTGTTACACACACATATGAACTTCCTCTCTTCCTCACCCCACACCAGCTGCAGCCCACTTACCCATGGCACGGGCAAAAATCCTGCAAATTGAATGATTCAAAGGCAGCATGGTCTACCATCTGGGTTGGGAGGTATTTATGTATTTCGATTCTGAATTAACGACACCCCGGGACACCAAAATGGATGAAATCATTATCAAAAATCTGATCTTGATGATCAGACATAGGCCCGTCTCTTGCGCTCCAGGGGAGGGCGTTTGATAACCACATGGATGGTAATAAAGAAGAGAGCTCTTTTATGCTTGGAGGGTCGAAGTTCTGGAACTAATGAGGGGGTTCCAGATCACACAATTGCCACATCCACCTCCTCGAAGATCACTCAAGTTAATTTGCTCTCCTGAATGTCGTTCTTTTGGTGAGATGCATTATGCATTTCTCTGTAATGAATGAAAGAGCACTAAAATAGTTCCAGCAGCATGGAGGCGATCGCATGACTGCCGCTCCGAGTTATCAGATGCCTGATGATTGAGTTTCATATCAGATTTATTCACAAAACAACAATGCTGCCTGTCTGAGACGATAGAGCTTGCGGATTAAATGGCCCGAGTTTTCTGTTGACATGAAGCATCAACAGGAGAAGGGGGAGGAAGAGAGAAAGATGTACCACGTGTAACCCGATCAGCGCAAGCTGCTGAGACACATTGTGTTTTGTGGGCGATCACAGAGGTTCCACTGTTCAGCTGTCAGTCAAATCCTGATCAGTGTTGGCCACAAACATAGCTTAACGCCAACAGGAACATGATCCAGGTTCTCAACCTTCAAAGCCGTTTTCATCTTCCTATAAACTTCTGCAACTTGTCTGTTAGCACCAACCCAGGCTCACTGGGAAAACATGCCTCTACCTATATTCTTGCAAAACTCCAAAAATGTACCTATACATAAAATACAGTTCACTTACAGCTGAAATAAACACATGAGACAGTGGTTACACTTTATTTTAAGGTGTCCTTGTTACAGTGTAATTATACATTTAGGTACTGAGTAATATTAATTAACTACATGTACTTAATATATGGTTAGGGTTAGGATTAGGGTTTGATTTAGGGTTACTTGCTTGTAATTACGCATACTTTATTGTTATTATAATAGTAAGTACATGTAACGTGTAACAAGGACACCTTGAAATAAAGCATTACAGAGGCAGTAAAACACCTGATATTTCAACACATATTATGATTACAGGGGCATATTATCAAATATATAAAGATGCATGGCTTTTGCATGGTTTCTGGCACAATATGATCTCAAAACACTTTGATCATAGTGCATAATTTGTAAACGAATACATTTTGATGTTTACATCACATAACTCCATGAGTATGACTTTTCTGATGTAGTAAACTTGCTTAGTAGCTCACCTGGTACAGTATTGCTCTTGCGATACAGAGGGCTCAACAACCAACCTAATAAAATGCTGCTAGATTCACTTTCATCTGTCACTGAAAAAAAACAAAAAACTATTTCAGTGCCACTCACTGGACATTTCACTTTGAAAGTGTTGTGAAACATGCAAAAAGTAACAATATATTTTGCTGAAACTGTTGAAATGGATTATGAGTGAATAATGAATTACATTTGGACAACATCATGGCTTTGGAATAACATGGGTAAGTAAATAATGACAGAATATAATTTTTGGTGAACTGTCCCTTTAATATTTTGATGTAGGAATGCATGTAGCATTTGCAGAGCCAATTAGCATCCTATTTTTACTCACCTATTGTAACTGGCGAGGGAAAGTCTGTTGTGGATGGTTTTTAGGAGCTAATGGTTACACGGTTACCGTGCATTCATTTACACTAAAAACATCTGCTCCAAACTGCTGTTTCAATTGCAGTTCTATCTGTGTTCCAGGACCGTTAGCTTAGCATCACTTTGTCTCTTTGTTTGTCTCCTGCTGATTTGCTTTGATAGTTGGTCTACCGGGGCTCAGGCTGGCCTGTCTCATCAATTTGTTTTACGTTTCATTGTCATCACGGGAGCTTTCAAAGAGCGCCGGCCCACCAATCAGACCACAGACATTGTGCCAAGCTTAATCAGCTTTGTTAGCATTTCTGTGTTTCGGTCACAGGCCTCAGATACACAGCAACTTTATTAGTAATATGTTGAGGGAGAGAGGAAAAACACAGATACAACCCATACACCAGGATGGTGACTCAGACACTTTAATGCCACTATGAGTGTTGATTACCTTTCCATTGAAAAGTAGCTCTAAAGAACTATGTCAAACTAATAATTTGCTCTTTAAGCAATGCATTGGTCTTATAAGGCAATTAACTTTACAATTTTCATTCTACCTTGCGTTTCATACTTCTCAAAGCTGACACAATAAGAGATACATTTCATAACATCTTCTGCCAAATACTAGGAATGTGCAATGGGTAAATATATATATATATATATATAAATAAACATTTTGCATCATAAATCTAGATACATTAATCGAACTCACCCATCCCTATATCCCTATACGTCAGGCCACATTAACATAAAACTTACACTGACACATGGAAAACAGTTTTTCTTATTTGTGTAATTATGGACCGATCTCTAAGTTAAAAGTGTGAAAGAAGGTCCTGGCACAATGAAAGCTGTCTATGTCAAGTACTTTACCTTGAGAGGATCATTTCGGTCATTGCGTGTCCCATACGTCTGACACATACTGGATGCTGCATGCTGATGCGTGCAATGCGCGGCCCTATCTTCCTAATTACCAGAGACATCGCGCTGTCAGCAGTGTCGTGCCAGGCTAGAATCTCCTCCGAGGGGTGACAGCTACCATGTCAGCCCGTTTGCAGAGAAGTGAACGCCGGCGTCCCGAGATAAAGAGAATTAAAATCCCGTCAAGGCCTCATAGCGGGTCACTTGGGCCAAAACAAAAGAGTGGTGATTGGGGGCTTTAATTACCTTGTGTTGTTGTTTGCCTTAGCGTTCCATAACAAAGCAAACTTAATTAGTTGTCTCAGGATGTGGTCTCATAGAGAATGTGATTATGTGTCTTCAATTTGCATTCCAGATATTGGTGCCTGAAGGGAAATTAGAGTGTGTATGTGTGTGTGCAAGGTGCGTGAATTGCCGGCAGGTTACCTTACTCGTGTCATTGATGGAGAAACAACTATGTTATTGGTTCATGTTTTACCATGACAGCTAGACTGATATATTCAACAATGTCAGTCACCTTACCTCTCAAATTTCATTCTCAAATCTATATTTTCAAACAATTAGTTTACAGTATAGAGAGCCATTAGCATTTAGCATCAATGATGTAAAAGCTGGTGCCAAATATGAACATGGACATGATGTTCCTCACACAAAGTTATTGTTTTGCTTCAGAAGTGCATGGGTCGAATAGCCTGCTTCTATCGCACTTTTGTTGGGTTTTTTTGGGGGGGTGATCTCTTCCTTTAAAGTTGTCTCCCCATTTATCTCACCACCTTCTTCTTTTTCTTCCTTTTTTTGTTGTTGTTTTTGTTCAGTCTTCAGGATCTCAGACTATTAATTCCAGTGAGGAATGTCCTCATATTGGCTGGTGCTTAGAACAAAGCGCTTCAACACAGCATGAAAAATGACACCTCCACCTGTTCTACCTCCACTTCCACAACTGTGAATTATGGGTAAGCTTCTGTGCCAATGCATATGAGTAACCACCAAGAACAACATGTACCAGATGTAGTTTTAAAAGAGACCAGTGTTCCTTCCATTAGCACAGATCTTCAGCCTTTTTTAATAATCCATCTTCAGCTGATCTGATGAGGAACTATTTGATGAGCATATGTTTGCAGCTGTTCTGTATCTTGCCTTGCGACTCATCGCTTGTTATAGTTGTGAACAATGTAAGTATGTAGGGCAATGTGGAGGTTATTTCTTAACTTTAAGCAACATTCTGTAGTTAATTTTGAAATGTCTGAATATAGATCTGAATGCCGCACTCAAGAGCGTAACAAAGTGTTCTTCTATTTAGAATTATTCCTAGAATCTCACAGGCTCTAATTTGCTTTGCTTTGACTAATGCATAAACTGTGTCCTAAAAGAGCTACACTCAAAGGTACAGGTCGAGCTGCATTAGAGAGAGCGTAATCTCAGCACATATTTAGGAATTGATTTGGCAGTGCGGGGCATTGCTGGCCTTTGCTAATGGCAATAATTCTTTGGATAGGATTCATATGCCTACTTCATATTAAATTTCCTCACTGCTTACTGACCTTTTCATTTTCTCTGGCATATGCGATTCTTCACATCTATGGACTTGTCAGGATTCATTATCTTCTGACTGCTGCTTTGTTAGGAGAGAGAGCATCTTTTACTGAGCAGATGTGTGTGTAATGGCTGTCGTTTATAGTCTGTAAAACAAAGACATAAAAAATAGAACCCTGGGGTGGCACGGGAGCACACCCTGTTTGTCACGGATCACTGCTGTGTGTGTTGAATGACTGGGTGGAGACGCTGTCATAATAGCCCTCAGGTTCAGCGATTTTGCCTCCCCATCATAACAAGCGCAAAGCATTTATCTGATAAATGTATTCATAGATGGATGAAAAGGCATCTGTTTGCCAAGACAGTTTCAATCTTCAAAAATCAATGCATTATGATTCTACTTGGGACAGTTTTGCATGCGAATTTGGACACAAAGCTTATTCTGTCTACCTAAAATTGCACAGCCTTTTAAAAAATTTGTACTAAAAATGAATTTTTGGTGCTGTTTAAAAATTGGTTTAGTTGTTTGAGGATCCTGACTGGCTCAACACAACAACAACCAATGGCATGAGTTTGAGGTGGGAGTCCAACCAATGGACTGAACAAGAGGAAACCTCTTTGAAAACAGTCATATTTTTTTTTATAATGCACTTTATAAAGACACAGACACAGGATGTGCTGTACATACAGATTTAAAAAAAAAGAAGGGAAAAAAGTGAAAAAATGTAGGTTTGGACTTGATTCTATGCATAATTATTGATTGGATTTTGCTATGTGGAAGATCCAGTAATTCTGATTAATCATTATGGGCCAGATTTACTAAACAGGGCATATTAGTGATAGAGCGCAATTCCATAAAAGTGCCGACGGGAGGGGAAAATTCTGCAGGTGTTTCACTGAAAATGCGCACATTAAAGAACACAGACGCAGACAGATCATTTCCATAATGACCAGCGCAATCTACCAAGAGCAGCGCAAATTACCGCCTGCTTTAAGACATGCTTTATTTGGGCGTTAAATAATGGCGTAAAATATCACTAATTTGACAAGCGCAAATGTTAGTAAATCACGTTGCGTGATTCATTTTAATACTCTTATCCCATAAATTTTGCGTCTAAAAGGGACATTTCTACAATTGCATATTCAATAAGGTGAGGTGCATAAATAACTGTGTCCATCCTGACAGTACTATTTTAATGCCAAAAGACGGTTTGAGCTGGTGCAAGCTGTTAGTAAATCTGTCCCTAAGAGTTCTAAATACTTGGATGAATTGTTCACAATAAGATCTATAACCTGCATTTAGCAAATAGACAGGGTTAATTTTTCATTTCGTGCTGACTTTAAGGTTATTAATTTAGCTAGTTGCTAATTCTAATGTGAAAACAGTACATGGCAAATGAGTCTGTGGAATCAATACAACATTGCAGTACTGATGTACTCTCTTGCTAAATGCATGTAATTTCCAATTAGCATTAAAGCACATGCTGTTCTTGCACAGCAGAATGAGCTCGAAGACATCAGGTATGTTTTTAATGGAAGTGGTTTTCTAAATAAGGACAGCAGGACAGGCAGACAGACTGATAATGCACTTTACACTGAGGCTACAATATTTTTGAAGGGTTTAGAGATTAACCTTTTGAATGTAATGTTGGGAATATGACGCCCCTCCTGTACCCGGGCAGAGCGAGTTTGACTTCTCTAATTAGCTGCCTGACATTTCACTTAATCCAATAAAAAAACAACATGGCCGCTGTGAGATGATCTGATATTGGTAATTGGAACATTTTTTGCTGCTGTTGTCCATTTCTGTTCTGCTGTTGGTTCATTTTGATGTCTTTAGAGATATCATTAAAAATTTCTACCGCAACACAAGGCACTATGCTTCTCAAAGGACACACTGAGGGAAATTTCCTCATCTGGTTTAATCAAGGGCTCCCCCAAGCACGCACCAAAAGGCCATGAATGCAGATTGTCATTCCTTCACACTGAGGCGTATCGGCTTTCAGCTGCTTCTGTTACGGCTGTTTGACGATATGGGTTTTTCAGCACTCGAGTCAGTGCAAGGCTACAATTACTTCCTGTGTTAGCATCTTTGTGGTGTGTCACCTTGGTGCTCAAAACAAGGTCATTCTGTTTGCCTTCTTTGAAGCTGACGACATCATTTCCCGTTAGTCAGTGGAGCGGTTTCTTCATGATGGCATTTTTGACTGAAAACATTTCATATACTACACATTAGCAAATATTGCCAAACCCGCACTGTTTTGGACTTCACAGTGGATTACTAATAAGACTTTATCTTATTTAAATAAATTTGGGAAATCTGCGAGGTTGTTAATGACTTGTAAAGTTAAGCAGTTCTTGCACACTTCAGATAGCGATGCTTGTTAGTTGCCCCAGTGTTTAAGCCTTAGCTAGATGTCTGTCTACAGAGCTTACGGCGGACAGGCACCCAGAGAAAAAGCTCCGAGCTAAATGAGCTTGGCACGGGAAAGCACTGTGCAAAAGACCAGACTTTTTATTTCTCCCAGAATCCTCCTTCTCATTAATTAATACCTGCCCCCGAGCTACTGATATATACAAACAAGAAGGAACGCACATGAAATGCGGCTGCAAATTGAAGAAAATACAAGATAAGAGATGGAAATGAATTTCCATCCAACATTATTTTGAAAAATAAATATTGTACCACGCATTATGCATTTTCATGAAATTCTTAATTGGCTTAGAAGCGGGAAACTGAGTTACTTTTGTGTTTAATTTCAAAGGGCTACTGATATCAGTGTCCAATTGAATTTATTCAGCTGCAAATATTTTTACCCCAGGCAAATATTCCCAAACTGGCTAAAATCATTTGCTGGGTCCAAAATGAACGTTTTTTTAAAATTCTGAAATCTGACTGAATGATCCACAAAGGCATTTTTAAAAAGCAGATTTAGGCATAATCTCAGTACATATAATAATATATAATATAATATAATATAATATAATGTGCTCAATATTGCTGAATTACTGTATATACAATATATATTAGTTTAAGATACAACATCAACAATAATAATAATAATGTGCTAAATATTGCTATTTTAATATAGTATGTATACAATATATAATTTGCTAATATAAAGAAAAAAAGTTCTATATGAAGATACTTGAGTGCAGTGGAAATATTTTGTTGATGTTAAATGTTCTACATGGAACCACAGATGACAATAAATGAACCTTTATTTTTTTAACTGTATATAATAAACTAAGTTTAATTTTATTTATTGTATTTTATTGTGATTTATTTAATATAAATAAGTGTTTAATGAACACCAGTGTTGGCATAAAAGTAGCATTTTATAAAAGCAGTAGGCTATCAAGAGTGTTTGTTACAGTGATTTTATTAAATATTAAAATTATATGTATATATTTATATATATTTTTTATTATTTTATATATTGTAAATTGGTTTAAAAAATTAAAATCATTGTGGATTTTCTAAAGCATACAATTCTAATTGTGTATAAAAGTTTCACAGATTGGCTCGTTTTTGTTCTTTTCAACAATCAACCTCTTTTTGCTGGTCTTTATGTTCCAGGCCGCCACCTGGAACCAGAACTCTTTGTTCAGACAAGCAAAAACTATTAATGTTAATGGACCAAAAAAACCCTGCATTATGCAAAGAGAGATGATGTTTATGTTATAAGCCGTGTCTGTCATTTTAGTAAAGCTGCTCTGCCTGTAGGTTCCTCTGGCCTGGCGCCTGGAGCAGCTGAACTGTGCAGAAGTGCCATCGCTGTGATTCAGAGGATCTGCGCGCTCGCTGCCGGCTACCTCTTCGCTTTAATCTCTCTGAGTGGTGGGAATGGGAACTAATGAGATAAATTAAGAATCATTAGCCCGGAGCTAAACTTTAAAGATATCCTCCATGTTCAGCAAAAAAACACAGATCCCTCAACCCAAAGCAACGGTGTACAAGAGGCGGGTGGGAAAGACAGGCAATACCCAATAGTACTATGGAAGCACGCTGCAGATTTACGATATGTTATATATATTTCCTCGCCTCAGTGTTTGATGATTGTAATAAAAACACCATCTTTGTCAACGCAAAGCCTCAACAGAGCAGCTGTTTGAACATGTACCATGCATATTTACTCCCATGGCATAGCGATGACAAAAAGCATGGAGACGTAGCTATTAATACGATAATTGTGTTTTTAATGTATAGATAGATCATAGATCACATAGAATATAGCTTTAGGCAAGTGCAGCTCATCCATACTGTGCATGCTTTGTTTCTTGTGTGTATGTTGTGAACGCATGTAGAAAGCCTCATTCAATTTATGCATTAGACGTTGATGGCCAAAAATATCCCTGTTCACTAATACTGCAATCAGTCTCTCTTCATGCCTACTGAGTGTAATTAGACAATAATGAGGAAACTGCTTTATGCTGGATCTCAAACTATGTGTTGACCTCAGCAACTTATAGTCCATTAGACAGCAAATAGCTCACAATGCTGACATAATAAACCATGCCTTCCACTTCGGCTGAAGACTGAAGCATTGCACGCACAGGCATTGCTAGAGAACGCCCTGCATTGGGGGCCTCATGTGACCCCGGCAAATAACCGTTTTAAAAAAGAAAAGAAAAGAATACTAGCTTACTAATTACCAAATTCTGCACAGTGTATACTTTATACTGGCAGTATGTAGTATGTATGAATATTTTCCATTTTCCATTGATGGCCTTTTATGTATGAATGTATGTTTTTATTTATTTATTTATAGCAGCAGAAAATAAATCAGCTTATTTTTATTATTCAGCTTATTTAATTATAGAAGATACTTTACTAGTGCCTGTTTTTTGTTTATTTTTATATTTAGAATAAATATAATTTACATTTAAATATAATTTTGATTAAACATTACAGAAAGTGCTATTACAAAAGTATGTGAAATGTGAATCTGTAAATGTTTAAAAAATGCTGCATGACTCATATTGCAAGTTTAATGCAGTGAGTGATGTTTAATTACCTTGAAAATAACGTATTTTACATATTTTTTTCATTTTAATTTAATCATGTTAAGCATAATGTCAGTTGCTTGTAGTTCAAAATTTGCATATTTTTCATAGAATTGCATTATTTCACATAAATGGCCTTTATAATGTTAATGTCAGTTGCTTGTAGGGTATTGTTTCATCATACGGAAAAAGCATATTTTGGAGAAAAAAAATCATTGTGGGATACAATATAGTATTTATTAGGCTCTGTTGTATTCAGTTTTTATACTGTTTAGCATGAGCTCATTATATATATATATATTAACAAATTATATAATAAATATTTATTTTTATTCAATTTTAGTAGATATTTCACTAGTGCCTTATTTATTTATGCCATCAGCTCTGGAGAGTTGCTAATGACATTTTTTTTTTCATGGTATCATTTTCCTGTGATTAGTCACGTGGCATTTGCAGCTCAAGTGATTGGCTCACAATTAAAATTAAAATTGGCATACATACTATATACTGCATAAATATAGCATGGTATGCTATTCCAAACACTAAGTCGGTGTTGACAGGCAGAGACTGTATTTTGTGCCAGTATAAGGTCTGTAAGGTTTAGTAAAACACACTATAGCTCTCTCATGCACACACATCGACGTGAAGGCATCCACCGGGGCTTGGCTCTCACATTCAGAAGCAATAAAAAATTAACTTTAACTAAAGGTATAAAGGAATAAAAAAAAGAAACAAACTGAGACGAGTGACAAGCAGGGAAGTTATTTCTATCTGTGTGGCTTCGGGTTAAAGCGTTCTTAAGAACCTTGATGTCTCTTGAAGGCGTTGTTCGTGTAAATGAAATAGACTGAACCGTGGCAGTGCGCTGATCACAGAGAATCGGCTCAGTAGAAAATAAAAAGTGCTTGTGTCACACACCACAGCGAGATCTGAGATGCAACTGCCGCGCTGTGTATTGTTATTTGTTGCGGTTGTGTCAAGTGTGTCGGCATGTCAAACTCATCACTATGTTTGGGAGAAAAAAAACAAAAAAAAAACCCTCATTTAGATATGAACACAGTGATTCTCTTTCACTTTCTCACAACAAACTGCTTTTTTTTGCTATCTCTTTTTCCCGGGTACTGATAAACCCACTGTGCGGAAAATAAAGAATGAAACGATGAGAGAAAAAAACAAAAACAAAGGAGAAAGTCTAGGAGTGCATCCTTTGAAGCAGGAAAACAGATGCACGAGTAGAACAATGAATAAATAAATAAATAAACCAAGAAATTAATAAATATATAATGGAACAGACGCGATTGTGTCTTTACGGAAGATGAGAGAAGTTTTTTTCCCCACTCCCTGTGGTAGCTGTGCAGGTCGACCTGTGTTTAACGCACACCGCGGGCAACGCTTTCTGATGACATAAATAGCCGATCATGAAAATGCTTTTCTTCCCCTTGGGTTTTTTTCTGTTTCTTTTGTGATTGTGGCAGCTCATTTTAGTCACAGTGCTGCAAAACTTTGGCAACATAACATAACTGGAGTTCGTTTATGAGGAGTGCTTTCTCATTATAACGCTGTGCCTGGGAATAGTTCAAATCCCAAAGTACACTGTGTGGGCAGGGTACCCTTCTAATAACATAAATATATATACATATATATTCATATATTCATTGTTTATATTCTCATATTCCACGATGTGAGCAGAGTGCACAAGGTCATTATGAGCATTATAAGCTGAACTGGATGGATAGATTGCGATACCAATGCTGCTTCAACTGAGCTCCATTTGACATGGAAAATACAAAAACGTTCCAAAAAACTGGTGAGCTCCCTCGATGGGAACCTTTGTGCTGCTGATGCAAAGGTTGTTTCAAAAGCTAGGTTTAATTATGCTGACTTTTAAGTTCCCTTAGTTTTGGTCGTATTCAAAGGCAGCAAATATAAAACACTGAAGAATGCATTGCAACAAGCTCAGTGAAAAAAATCAAATCCAAGATGTCAGATGACATGCAAGAAATGTTGATTCTATAATTCTTTAACGTTTAATATTCAAAAGTATTGATATGCATATTGATATTCATGTAAAATATTGGTTTGTTCCTCTTACGTCAAACTTTGAGTATTAAACTCAAGACAGTGAGGCAACTTTTGGAACAGCGCAAAAGTCATAGAGAAAGTTTTTAAATGTGGCAGGTTTTATGCATTCACAGAAAGAATAGAGAATATGACCAAATAGATCCATGACTTCACAAATTCCTCAGAGGGAACTTCTTTTTGGTCTTTTTTATGCAATGAACAGCATGTTCTTTTTCTGAATTCTTCCGACCCTCTGCAGTACAAATTACCTTAAACAGACTAGACAGCATCACTAAATGTTCACAAAGGATTTCCTGCCGATGCTCATCAAATCAAAATAGAGCAAGAAGGCTGAGGAGAAAAAAAACACTTCAGTGAACCCAAACAATAACCATTTTTGTAAAATCAGCTGCCCATAAAACAGTCTTTGTATTGTAAAAAAGTACGCAAACTGTAGTCATGTGTGGCTATTTTTTAGTTTTGTTTCTTGTAGACAAAAACAAGTTGCTTAGCAAGTAGTGAACATGGCATGTAAGCAGTCTTTTCCAACACGTGTTTCAAACAACATAACCTGTCGAAACACACAGCAGCGTGGCGAAGCAGAAAGTGAGAGCGGAAGTGTGAACGAAGAATAAAACCGAATGGAAATTAAACTCATAGAGTTTGACGACTACGAAGGCATCAGTTGCCAAGTACAATATAAGCCCATGTATATTACAACACAACCATATATTAATTTAATAAAATACACAATATAGCTCTTGTACACGTAACAATTTGGCTCAAATGCACAGAAACTGCAGAAAAATTAATAAAAATATGTCGTTTTGATGTAAACACATTAAATTGGATACATTTTGCACATTAAAATGATATTGTGTATAAGTGACAATGAGAAGGGACATTTCCTTTTTTAAAATCCTTTTTTTGTTGTAGTTAATGTATTGTTTTTCTGAAATTGAAACAGTGTCCTTTGCAGTTCAATAAATATTTTCAACTGCATTTTCATCCTGTGCGCACCCTCTTTTTTTCTGAGATTAATGCTTTTTTTTGTTTGTTTTTTACAAAATGTATAAATATTTTCAGTTATCTGGACACTATACATAAGTTCATATATTTATATATATTATCTATATGTATATATAGATATATCTTTTCACAGTTGAGGAAAAATGTCCCTAATATACAAGAGAGTGACTGTTATAACTTAACGTCAGACACTGGAAATTCACTTTAAAAGTAGTGAAAAGCTGAAGACAGATGATCACAGAGGACCAATAAGTGAGAGTAACAGGTTCACCGTTCTGGAATGTTCCATGTGTACGTATACATTAGGGGAGGAGGACACAGTTTACACGTGACTAGAAATGACAGGTGAAGAATGGTTACTTTTCATAATCAACCCTCCCCACCCGCCCTAAAGATTCATGGCCCCACACACCCCCTCCGAGTTTGTTGATATAATTTGCACTTCTTATGCTGATATTACAAAGCCAATACAAGTTAAAGAGAGAGTCTCTGTCTTGGTGTGGTCCAACTGTTCCGGGGGTGTCCGATGCACCCCGAACCCTTTTGACTTGCGATTGTCAGAACAAACCATTTTCGTCCACCCCTTCTCCTCCAAAAGTCCCTGTAGGAGAAGGGTGGGACGCTCCGTCTGTAGTTCAGTGACAGAAAGACGTCACCGTAAGAAAGAGTTTGAAGCTGGTGGGCACTTGAAGAAGAAGAAAAAAGCTCACAAGAAGCCAGAAGCAGTAACTTCTGCAACTCTAAAGAAATTCCCTTGCCCCCAAAAACACAACACGGCATCCAAACGAACGTAAGCAAACTGTTCTTTTACTCTCTATGTTTATTTGTCAAGATCTTCAAGTACACGTTTTTTTGTCTCCATCTGCGTCACACTCTCTCGGAGAGCGTCTCGACTTGGTCCATGTTTCTTCCGCTGTAGTTTCTAATGCTCGCAAAGTCCGTTTTACTTTCTGATGGGGGTGTTTTCGTTTCCCCGACAATCCTGCAGCAGTTTGTCGATATCTCTGACCACCTGGCCTGCGTCCATGGTGCTGCGGCCCATCTCTCCTCTGCCCTGCTCCAAAACGCTGTCCATTTCCACCGCCGTCTCCTGGCTGATCCGCGAACGTGCTTCAGCCAGGACTTTGGCTACGGGGTCGGAGGGAGGCAGCGTGGAGTAGCCCTGCTCTTTGTTCTGCTTGTTCGGGGAGATGTACTGTCCATCTGGGGGTCCGTAGTGGCTGGTGCCGGGCTTGCCCTCTGCTCCGTCGCCCATCCCTTTGGCCGAAGAGCACGGGGAACCTGTACTGCAGCCTTTGGTAGGGCTACATGAAGCAGACGGAACCTCCTGCAAGAGAGGGCTGAGGGCACGTTTGGTCTTTAGGTAGGGTTTAACATTCGCCACGAGGATGGTGTGGTCTCGACGCTCCTTCCCAAATGTGCAGAATGTTTTTTTGCCGTTGGGGTTGCACACCGTCTCGTAAGTTTCGGTTTCCACTGCGACTGCCTCCATGCCGGCCGGTACGAAGAGGTTGGTGCGGTAGTCCGAGCCCTCGGCTTGGGGAGTTCCTGCTACTCCAGCCCCTGCAGGAAACTGGGGCATCCAGCAACGGTCAGAATGACCCAGCACTCGACACTCCTCCGTGCAGTTCACACAATCCTCCTCTGGAAAGAGAGCGAAAGAGAGAAAAAATATTAATTTGGCGGGAAATTCAGTTAAGAAATAACCATGTGAAAATTCTGGCTAATTTTAAATAATCAAGTGAAGTAAAAAGTCATCTCAAACGAACCAAAAGATTATTCGTCACAAATGAATAAAGCTGTCATCAGTGCAAAAACAGATTGTCGTAACGTAACACTTGAGTTAGAGTTTCCCGCACCACTTTTCAGCAAAGCTGAATCACTTATTTTACTTAATCAGTTATTTTACTGCAGTTGTGAATGTGAGTTTGCAGTCTATATTTAATTTGGTGAGATAAAAAACAGTGTACCGGCAAAATGAACAATCATACAGAACAACTGGTGTAATCTGATTCATGAACAGACGACTCATATCTGCTGGTGCTTTTAAAGGGGTCCTTTTATGCTTTTTCACTTTTTGAATTTTAGTCAGTGTGTAGTGTGTATGTTTGGGCATAAAAAAGATCTACAAAGTTGCAAATCACAAAGTCCACTCGAAAGGGAGATATTTCATTTCATAAAAATCCCTTTTCAAGAACTACAACGAATGGCTCGTTTGGACTACAGCGTTGTTTTCCGGGTTTTGTGATGTCATAAAGCGATCCATTAGAATATAATTAAAATAATTCCTGCCTACGGAAATTCGAATGGTTGGGGGATGGGGAGGGCGAGGTCATGGTTAGAAGGCTTGGTTGAGTGAATCAGACAAGACGACAACAAAGAAGAAGTGCTGCTGCAGAAATGCCGCTCGTTTCATCTTGCATGTAATGTCTGAAAGTAGCGTTTGTGAGCAGAGCGCTGCTTTGTGTACAGCAGTTACCAGGGAAACCTCGATCTCCACCACTCCAACAGCGCCTCCTGCTGGCAGAGAATAAATTTGCATATATATGCCACCACAAATAGAGTCTAAGTCTGTGGGAAACACTGGACTATGGTATAAATACATTCAACTGTATAATAACAGTTTCACTGCAATTCATGTTATAATGTTAGAATTAAAGAACAATAAACATAATACATATGCACTTATCTGTACATAGTAAATGCAGTTATTTTTAAGTGGTTGTTGACATCCTATCTAAAATGTGATTTAGCAAAAAAAAAAAACACCAACAATAACATTACCACTCTAATATGTCTTGCAATATCCGTGCGTGCAAAGGTTCTGCGCGATCCTTTTGTTCAATATTCTCGGGGTCTGAATCCGGCTCAAATTGATATGGCAATATTGAAGCCATCCTTAACTATATCGGAGCAAACTGAACTTGCTGCTTTGGCAAGGGGCGTGGTAGTACTGAAACACCATCTAAGCTGTTCACCAATCACAACGCACTGGGACAGCTAACCAATTACAGCACATTTCGTTTTTCGGAAGGCAAGCCTTCATCAAACCCGGAACTAATCGAGCCGGTTGTGCCATGGCTGGGAAGAAAGGTATTGTAATAATGTAAATTATGTGAAAACTAATGCGTTTTTCGAACCACCAAGCATGAGAGCATGTTCTAAAACACCCCCAAAACAAAATCAAGACTATGTAAAAGAGCATAATAGGACCCATTTAATGAATCATTCAAAAAGACTCTCTTCAGATAAGTCATCATGGTTTCCACAAAATATTAAGCAGCACAAAACTTTTAAACTGTGGTGGCAATAAGAAATGTTTCTAGAACAGCAAATCTGCATATTAGAATGATTTCTGAAAGATCATGTGACACTGAAGACTGGAGAAATGACTGATGGAAACTCAGTTTTGCCATAACAAAAATAAATTACTTAAAATACTTTTAAAACAGATAACAGTTATTTTACATTGCAACAAAGCCGGCTCTGATAGCCTCGTGGTTAGTGTGCCGACATATAGTGCAACTGCGCTCGCAATGACCAGAGTTTGATTCCAGTCTCGAGGTCCTTTGCTGATCCCACTCCCCTCTCTCCACCCAATGCTTTCCTGTCAGCTCTCTACTGTCTTATCCCAATAAAGGCATAACAAGCCCATAAATTAAATTAAATTAATTAAAATAAAAAAATGTGACCTTTTTTCCTAAATAAATCAAATAAACGCATCCTTGGTGAGCATAAGAGACCTCTTTTAAAAACATTAAGAGATCTTACAAACCCAAAACTTCTAAATAGTGATAAATATATACACACACCACAACCAAGCTAAACAAAGTCATACATTCCATAACAGAAGACTTTCAATGAGGAAAATGCGAATTATCTGGCTAAATAACAGAGTTTTCCATGAACATGATCAAAAAGATGGCAAAGAATTACCCCGTTCTCCCCCTATCATGCGCATGCATTCTACAGTACGTCCTCCCTCTCTCCTCACTCTGCCTCTCAGTAGAACAACAACAGCTCAGTTTTGGCAAAAAGTGTGGCGCTGCTATCATAAATTTATGTCACTGGGCTTTGAAGCTATCCCAAGGCAGCCCTGCCATATCACAGAGCCAAGTGTCTAGTGCGGCACTGCATGTGTATGTGTGTGTGCATCTTCCCTCCTTTCATCTCAGCTCAGAAGAAACCACATTTTGGATTATTGTAGGCTGTTCTGATGGTGTCAAATGGGTCCAGGATTGTAGAGAAGGGTTAAAAAAATTATGTATTTTAAAATGGGAAACAAAGGGGGAAAAATAAGGGAACAAAAGGGAAAACATGAAAAATGAAAGTTAAAAAAGTGAAAAGGGAAAGTGCAGCTGCTGTCCTGTGAATATAAATGCTCAAATAGCTCAGGTAAAGCTGAGACCCAGGTCGTGAACACACGCAAACCTCACACGCCGGGACCCGTGCCATTGGTTCAATGTGCGTTTGACAAGAGAAGTGCAGTGATTTGAGCAGAACAAACAAAAGTCTTCCATCCATATTTAATAGTTTGATGATGTCTGTCTTTGGGGAGACAAACACATGGAAACACAAACAACCTCATGAATTTATGAGAAGAAATGTTTTTAAATAATCTAGCAGTCATCACTCACCCATTTAAGACCCGAAAAGTGTCTGGGAATAACAGATGATAGCGGAAAATGACTTTAGCGCATATGCTGGAAGAATCTTCACTTGTGTTATTGATTTCCCGAACTGTAATTCCCAACAATATTAATCTATCCTTCACCTCAAACACTGCATGATCAGATTAGAAACTTTTTTCTTATGACAATGTCATTTTGTATCTTATTTTCGTCGATCGTTTCTTTCTCTATTTCATGTCGCTTCTGTTTTCGTTTTCCTTTAAATTAACAATGGGACATGGTAATTCAAAAAGCCTGTTAAAGTTTGAGAGCAGTTTGGGACTGTTTACACCTGGTCACTTCATGCGTTTTGTCTGATTGGATAGCTATCCGATCGTGAAAAGGCCAGGTGTAAATGCCTTCTGAAACGCATTTGAGACGGATATAAATCCAATCGCTCAAACCACTTCAGGAGGTGGTCTGGGCCACATTCCAGACGAAACTGGACAAGTATAAATGCATCTGGTTGTTGAAACCACATATGTAAATTGTACTCTTCCCAAAATGTTAAAATAATAAACGTGTGAGAGCGTGTTATAGGCTATATGACATTATAGTCAGATATGACTGCACTAATGCAACACGCATCACCGCGGACGAGTAGCTGAGTATTTCTTCAGCAAGCCGAATGAAACAAACTGCCGCAAAGGAAACAAAGTAATACGCAGACGGTCAACACACAATCATCTTCATTAAAAGTAGTAAGACGAACTTATCTTTCCAGTGCTGATGCCGCGCGCTCTCCTCTTGCGGTCTTTGATCTTGAAATGAGCTGATAATTAATCAAATGCAGCGCTTATCTTTTGATTTTGTTGACGTGAACTCCGTTAAATTTAAATATAGTGCGGGAATTGAAGATTGGATTTATTTCCGTTTTGCGACGACACATTTATGTGGCCAAGTGTAAATGGAAACGTTTGAACAAATCAGATAGATATCCGATCAGCGAAAACGCATGAAATGACCAGGTGTAAACAGGCCCTTTGATTTAGAAATCGATCCAGATAGATGTACTCATTTTCCCTGCATGGCATTTACAATGCATATTGAAATACAATCAGGATATTCAGATTGAAGAAACGACTATTCCTTTTTCTCATTCAAAATGAGATGAAATGAAAGTGCATCAACTCTCTGCGCTAAAGTGTTCATAGCTAAAATGATATCTGTGTTTACTTTCGCAGAAGTATAGCCAGTTGCTTTTCTTTCTTCATGTAATGCGCAAGGCTCGGAGTGTATAAATTATGACCACTTGACCTTATTATCATCATTAATCATATTTTAAATTGCTCTTTCAGATGTTTCTCTGCTAAAGGCCAAGCCATGTCATGAAAAATTATTCTCTGCAACTCGGCTCCCGAATCCCTATTGTTCCAGATTTCACTGTGTGTGTCTGGCCAACAAAAGCCTATCCCTGGGGTTCCCTTCAGTTTGTTTCTGGTCTGTGGGGTTTCTGCTAACCTTGAAAAAGTTTTCAAACCCCCTACCCATTCTCAATGGTAACGGGACACTGCACCTGCATCTCCTGAGGTCAAAATATGTATTTTCAACACACACACATACAGACATCTGTGGTGCATCTGTAGACAGAGCAGAGGGAAAGCCAGTTCTGTATCGGGCCTAAGACAGAACCAAGGGGAACACCTAGGGTTTTGTGCCATGTATGAAGACTATTTGCGTATTTAGAGGGTCAGCAGGCTGGTACGTCCTCAGGGACACTTGTGTGAGTGTGAGAGGACAGGAGTAAGTACCATATAAGAGGGGAGAGAGAGAGCTTGACATTTAGCATGCGTTGTGTGAGAGAAAGACAAGGGCTAGTCCTGAGTGGCACAAACTAGCATGTGTGACAAGGTGAGGTAGAACATGCTGTCCACTTTAAATAATGAGATCTCCCATGCACGCACACACACACTCAAACACAGTGTCCTCTTCAGATCTGCATGGGCTTTGAATCTGATCTGCTTTGCTAGATTTTGAAGATGTTTATCTTCCCTAAACATGCATGCTAAACTGTTTCTCTGTGTGAGTGGGAATATCTTTGTTTCACACTTTCATATCACCTTTTGCCTAGCAAAATAAACATTTACACTACTGTTTGAATGTTCAGAGTCAGTAATATTTTTTTAAATTAATTATTTTACAATAAGAAATGTTTTTTTTAGCATATTAAAATTATTTTTGAGAGTGTCATGTGACACTGAAGATTGAAGTAATGGCTGCTGAAAATTGAGCTTTGCCATCACAATTTTGATGAATAAATGAAGCCTTGGTGAGCACAAGAGATATACAGTGGGTACGGAAAGTATTCAGACCCCCTTACATTTTTCACTCTTTGTTATATTGCAGCCATTTGCTAAAGTCATTTAAGTTATATTTTTTTCCTCATTAATGTACACACAGCACCCCATATTGACAGAAAAACACAGAATTGTTGACATTTTTGCAGATTTATTAAAAAAGAAAGACTGAAATATCACATGGTCCTAAGTATTCAGACCCTTTGCTGTGACACTCATATATTTAACTCAGGTGCTGTCCATTTCTTCTGATCATCCTTGAGATGGTTCTACACCTTCATTCGAGTCCAGCTGTGTTTGATTATACTGATTGGACTTGATTAGCAAAGCCACACACCTGTCTATATAAGACCTTACAACTCACAGTGCATGTCAGAGCAAATGAGAATCATGAGGTCAAAAGAACTGCCTGAAGAGCTCAGAGACAGAATTGTGGCAAAGCACAGATCTGGCCAAGGTTACAAAAAAAAATCTGCTGCACTTAAGGTTCCTAAGAGCACAGTGGCCTCCATAATCCTTAAATGGAAGACGTTTGGGACGACCAGAACCCTTCCTAGAGCTGGCCAAACTGAGCTATCGGGGGAGAAGAGCCTTGGTGAGAGAGGTAAAGAAGAACCCAAAGATCACTGTGGCTGAGCTCCAGAGATGCAGTCGGGAGATGGGAGAAAGTTGTAGAAAGTCAACCATCACTGCAGCCCTCCACCAGTCGGGGCTTTATGGCAGAGTGGCCCGACGGAAGCCTCTCCTCAGTGCAAGACACATGAAAGCCTGCATGGAGTTTGCTAAAAAACACCTGAATAAGATTCTCTGGTCTGATGAGACCAAGATATAACTTTTTGGCCTTAATTCTAAGCGGTATGTGTGGAGAAAACCAGGCACTGCTCATCACCTGTCCAATACAGTCCCAACAGTGAAGCATGGTGGTGGCAGCATCATGCTGTGGGGGTGTTTTTCAGCTGCAGGGACAGGACGACTGGTTGGAATTGAGGGAAAGATGAATGCGGCCAAGTACAGGGATATCCTGGATGAAAACCTTCTCCAGAGTGCTCAGGACCTCAGACTGGGCCGAAGGTTTATCTTCCAACAAGACAATGACCCTAAGCACACAGCTAAAATAATGAAGGAGTGGCTTCACAACAACTCTGTGACTGTTCTTGAATGGCCCAGCCAGAGCCCTGACTTAAACCCAATTGAGCATCTCTGGATAGACCTAAAAATGGCTGTCCACCAACTTTTACCATCTAACCTGACAGAACTGGAGAGGATCTGGAAGGAGGAATGGCAGAGGATCCCCACATCCAGGTGTGAAAAACTTGTTGCATCTTTCCCAAAAAGACTCATGGCTGTATTAGATCAAAAGGGTGCTTCTACTAAATACTGAGCAAAGGGTCTGAATACTTAGGACCATGTGATATTTCAGTTTTTCTTTTTTAATAAATCTGCAAAAATGACAACAATTCTGTGTTTTTCTGTCAATATGGGGTGCTGTGTGTACATTAATGAGGAAAAAAAATTAACTTAAATGATTTTAGCAAATGGCTGCAATTTAACAAAGAGTGAAAAATGTAAGGGGGTCTGAATACTTTCCGTACCTACTGTATATAAAAAAAAAAATAAAAAAAATAAAAAAACTTTTACCGACCCCAAACCTTCAAGTGAAAAAAGAAAACAACAGAAATGCGTTGCTAAGCTAATAAAGCAAATCAGTCTTGTTTTCTCCTGTATGGTCAGAACTGACTGCTCGTTCAATGGAGGCACAATAAAGCACAAATAATCCACACTGACACATCTCCATGCAGCCAGTGAGGAGGAACCAATCCTTCAATAGATTATTCATGCCTGGGCGGAACAGGTGACCTTGAGACTTGGCAGGGTCGCCATGACTAACAATAAGACATGTGACACTGGCTGAGGCCACTAATTCATCGCCAGATCCAAAGCAGGAGGCACGGTGTGAATTATTGCCAACCCCAACCCTCCTCACGTACAGTCAGTACACAAGGTTACAAGCTGTTTTGGGGACACTTCATTATAATTGTATTGTGTGACATCCCTGTGTTTTCTTGATGGTCCAGGCACAGATCTATATATTGAATGGCTCATTGTGAGCTATGGGCGGCTCATCGGCCACTCTGCAGGAATGTCAAATCAACTGCCCAATTATTATCACAAGAAGCACACGCTCGGCTCTGTGCACCATTTACTGGGATTCGCAGACTTCAGTTTCAGAGTGCGAGGCTTCTGCTAGCACAGCGCTTGTCCCACTCATCAAGCTAATGATGTGTGTACGACAAATCTCATTTTACTTTGCGCACAAAGTCCCAAAGGCAGAGCAGCAACTCGAGACGACGCCATATACACATATGCATCACCATGATTCATTTTTGAATGCATTTCAATTAAAAATACAACTGAATTATGTCATACAATTATAAAAATTTTATAAATTATATAAACTATATATTTTATTTTTATTTTTACAATAGATGGCATGATAAAAATTCTTATGATTTCATACAATGTTACAATATAAAATTGAATTATATTTTACAGTCTACAATCAACAAATGATCACATATACTGTATGTATGACATCATAATTCAGAACACATTACAAACTGAATTGTCATACAATTACTGTAAAAAGTAATTATATTTTATTTTAATGGAATAAAATAATAAAATAAAATATATTTTACAATCTGCAATCAACAAATATACACATATGTATGACATCACAATAATTCAGTTTGAAATATACTGTATTTTAATAAATACATTACAAACTGAATTTTGTCACACATTTAAAACATCTCTCTGTTTTTAAAATATAGAATAAATTATATAAAATGAATTAATAAAAATTTAGTTTGAGAAAAAAAGTTTTTTTTTTTCAATTAAATTACAAACTGAATTCTTATGACCATGTTTTTTTTTTTTTTTTAAGTATGGAAAAAATTATATTTGTCATTTTTTTTAAAATATATTTATTTATTTTTGTAATATATTGAATGATGACATTTTAAACTACATTACAAACTGAATTTTTAGGATGATGCCATGCACGTGTGTGCATAATTGCTGACTGCTGTCTTATTTGGATCACGTCATACATTTACAATCGATTAAATGCACAAAATCTTGCCATCAAAACTTTGTGACAGACCATATTAATTGGACCTGGAATCACACAATTTAACACTGAGCTCTGTCTAAGCAGTCTACTAAGCCAACCACGAGAGCCGACATAATGAACATAAGTCCTCATCTTCACCCTCATTTGATTTTTGGCCAGAGAAACTTCCCTCTGAGCCTGGTGGGTGAGAGAAAGAGTGAAAAAGACAGGAAGAGGAATCCAGGCAACTTAAGAGTTTGAAGCCATTTAACAAACACCTCGCGCTCTCAGTTAAGAAGGAAGCTTTCAAATGCCAGGGTTTCTTTCTTTCCTCACTCCAACTCTCCGAAGAATTCGGGTGGCTGGGTGCTTTATTTGACTCACCAGCTGGGAAGCAGAATGAGGGAGACAGAAAGAGAGACAGATAGTATATTCTGACTCAGTGCATTAAGGCCTCCTGCCAAATCTTTTATTAGCATCTCGTTTTTCAGTCCCGTCATTACGTTTCTCTGTGCTCATTCGCCAGTGACCCCTCCCGATCTCAGGAATCTACACTACCAGCTTCCTGCTTTCCTTGGTCCATGCTGTGTCTCTCAGCCAACATCAATTTCCTCTCCTTCTCTCCCTCTCTCAATCTGCTGTACACCACCAGCGGGCGCAAACAGGAGGTGACAGTCCAAGACATCACTTATAAATCTGCCCTTATGTCATAATTAAGAAACAAAACATCACGAGACCATAAAGGAGTATATATATATATATATATTGCAGCCCTAATATATATATATTAGGGCTGCACGATAAATCGCATGCGATATTTAACGCGCATCTTGTCAGTAAAGCCAGTTCTTTAATCAGCGGTAAATCTCCATCACGTGCGGGCTTTCACATGGAGCAGCATTAACTACACAGAGCCGTTCTTCACTGACAAGCTTTACATGGCTTTACTGACAAGATGCGCATTAAATATCGCATGCGATTTATCGTGCAGCCCTAATATATATATATATAATTATTTATATAAGTAATAATATTAAAAAAAATCAGAAGAGCAAAAACGAGGTCAATATTCTGTTGAATGTTACATTAAATATCAAACATGATGTTAGCAGCTAGTTCTGCATGTTAGCATTCATGTGGACTGTGTGCATTGGCCTTACATCTGAAAAGGTGTGACATTGGGGGTGATGTGGAGTGAGGGTACATGAGAGGGCACAATCGCAGTGGGGTGCGGATCGTGAACACAGGCTTTGAGTAGAAAGTGTGATACGGCTGTGCAGCGTGAGCAGAGGAGCATCAGAGCGCTCGCACCTGTGTCCTGGCAGACTGGGGAGCAGTTGGTAGGGGATGAATGCATGTGTGAGTGTGTGTAGTCGGCCTCGTACCTTGAAGGCTCACAGGGCAGCTGGAACAGGCCTCAAGACCTTTGTGACAGGCTGCTGCCACACCTTTCTGCATGTTTGAGCAGTTGAATATCTCACTGAAGATCTCTCACTTATTCTCAGGTCTAAATCACAGCTAAGTACTGTTAAAAATGAGGGTTCTTTATAGACCAATTTGGAGTAGACGACACAGTTATGTCACTTGCAGCTGCGTGCGCATTGTGGTGGCAGAAAAACACTGGTAACAAGTGGAGGGAAATGGGTAAAATCCATGGAATAAGAGAAAAAATGTGTTGTGGCTTTTTGATTTTTATAGAATACTGTCATCAACAACGCCATTTGAAGCTAAACGGAGACGTTTAAAAGGACAGACTATGGATGAAACCTGCTATGATTACCCTATATTAAAAGCATAAATTTGATATAAAAAATAGGTCTACATAATATTCACATATGCAGTTCATACTTTATTTCATTGCATACAGCATGAAATACTATTTAAACCTATAACATTTTGTATAACATTTACCTATTTTATCTCACAATTCTGACTACTTTTTTTTTTTTTTTGCAAATGCAAGTTTATGTCTCCTAGTTCAGACTTTATAACTCGATTTAACTCAACAATAGCAAGTTTGTCAATTCTGAGGAAAAAAGGCAGAAAGAAGTGTGTGATATAAACTCATGACTCTGAGCGAGATGAGGAGTCGATTTTTCTTATCATAATTGTGAGATATAATTTTGGAATTGCGAGAATAAAACTCAAATGTACCTTTTTTGTTCTTTTATTCCATGGCTTCCATAGACTGCTACTTGAAAACAATATGTTTTCTAAAACTGGCTCAAAATTTCTGATATCCTCTGACTGGATGGGATCATAGTCTGCAGCTAAACAATCGGGGTCTGTGACCATCATACACTATGGGTTTTTCAAGGAAATCTGTCAACTCAAATTTGCAGACTGGCTCTGACTTTCAGCAATTAGTGTCAACTTGTACAGACTTAATTGAGACAAAATCTGGGAAAGTCTGCAAAAGTCTTTCTGCTCGTCAAATCAGCGAAAGTTGCATGATTAACTTGAACAAGATCAAAATCTCTTGTTTTGGGTTCACACAAAACACCAGATTGTTCGGATTGGAATGACTGGATTAAATCAACGGTAAATGTGACTACACTCTTAAAACGTAACCTTACTCACTAGTTTTTAAGAAAAAAATGGTTCTTTTAGGAACTTTGTTCACTGTTCACTGAATGGTTCTTCATTGGCATCCCTTTAAGTGTAAGAGTTTACATACAGTAGATGCTGTTTTACCAGTTCTTTATAGAGAACGCTTTGATCCAGGATAAATTGGGAGGGGTGGTATGGTGGCAAATGCCGATGGACTCCAGGGAGGCTCATTGACAAACCTCCTGAAAATGGAAAGGGAACGCAAAGATGCTTTAACTAAGCCAAGGACAAATGTCTTTCGATCAAACGCTCCTTTTCATTATGCATTCTCAGCCGAGCAGCAGGCAGCTAATGCCTGGTTAAGTTGCTCTAAGCCGAGGCCTCAGGGTAGGTCGCCTCCGGACTAGACGGCGAAGGAGACGACTCCAAACAAACACACAAAGCCGAATCAATGGCCATTCACATGCAGGACCTCCTTGAAGACAGAAGTTGGCAGAACGAGACAAAAGTGCAAGGCAGAGAATGGGTGCTGAAGGGAGGAGAGAGGTTAGCGAGAGATGTTTTTCTCCTGGCGCAGCAGGAGCTCAGAGCGGGGCTTACGGGCCTTAGCACTCACCTGCGGGGGAAAGATCTGTTGGCCTTTCAAAGAGAATGTGCTAACCTTCACAACACACATGAAAGGGACTTTGGGGGTGGAGGGCTGGGGCTACTTTTATGGATCGCTTTCAACAAAGCATGCTCTCTTGGGTGAGTACATACTCTCCTGTGTGGATTCGAATGGGGTGAAATTAGCTCCATTATGTGCTGTATAGTTCAGTGTGCTTCTGTGCCTCCCCCGAGTGTGTTTATATGTTTGTCTGGCCGGCGAATAGTTTCTAGAAAAAAGCATCCCAGATGATTTAATTCACCTGTGTCATCAGGCTCTTCAGCAGCAAAAGAGGACTTCAGCATCTCAGCATCTTTGATCTCAGTGATCATACTCGCGCTCAAATCTGTCCTCCACACTCTAGACGAGTTTACACACACTTCAAAAGATTGAACTCACATTACAAAATCTGCTCAAGCATATTCTCCTGGCAATGTTTGCATTAATGCACCATCATGCACTTGTGTGTGTATGTATAAAATATAGAAATAACTGTTAATATGATTTATAAATATTTAGTTTTTATTTTTTAGATAGATAGATTACGATATTATACTATTTAAAAAACACAAATAACAATTTCAATGTTATTTAAAATATAAAATTATTATTGGTATTATTTATTTTATTAATTTATTGTTTTAAGATTTGCATTAAATTCTTTGTAGATTTTATAATATTATGAATATAAATAAAAATATGAAAAGTTAATGAAATAATATATATGTAAATAACACATGTGAGTGTTTATATGCTGTTTTGTCAAGTTTAGCTGGTTAGCATGAGCAGGTTGGTCATGATATCATGATGTCAGTTTCAATTGTAATTCAAGTGTAATATTTATTTTTAGATTTTATATTAAATAACAAGTTAATGTTAACAATGAAACATTCTCTTTGCTATCAGATTTGGAATTCTACATTATATACAGCAACTCAGCAGGTGAAATCTATGCTGTGCTTAGCAATATGGTGAATTCATCCAAATAAAAATACAGCCTGCCTGTCAAATAGACTTTGAAAAGTCTTAATGAAACCTTGTGTACTCTCAATATTTGTGTATAGGACTAATGGGGTTTAGCGGCTGAATGCAAACTAGAGAGGAAGGAAGGTTCACACAAAGCAACGGTTGCACCACACAAGCGACACAAGGGCAGAAAATGATTTCTGATGACGTGTACCTGAAAAAGACTGTAGGAATAAAAATGAAAGAGGATAAAACAGGAAGAGATTTCTACCCATTGACATACACACTCTGTGGTATGTCTTTCATGTGCGCTGTAAATATTCAAGAGCTGTGGTGACTGGGGCGAGACACAGGTGCAGCTCCTCACCTGTTTGTGCATTCAGAAAAATTCAGCCCATTACAGGGCTGTGTGAAAAAAGAGAAAACGATGGAAAAGGCAAAATGAAGTTCGCTGTGTCATTTACGCTTTTGTAATTAGGAACGGAGGAAGTCGCGCTCATGCTGGGTGAAGTTTTTGTAATATCTTTCTAGTGAACACGCCAGTTCGCATTCAAGATCTCCTTTGGTCTTTGTGCCGTGATCGCACCACAGCGGCAGCCAAAGTTCATTCTTGGAAAAGCTTGAACATCCGCTGCGGGATTCCACAGGTGGGAAAGAACTGGATAGCAGGTGCACACACACACACACACACACACCTACTGTGAATCAAGTCCCACTTGCTTCTATAATAACTATGGCTAATTACGCTAACAAACACACAAAACGCCTTTTTCGTTAATTGTATTAATTTGTTTTAATTTCCCCAAATGGAATTTATACAGTATTGTTTTTCCCCCTTTTCTCTATTTTTCCATCTCTGTGTACCTTTTTATTTTTTACAATAATAAACTAATGCTAAGCCTGGAAAGCAATGACTCATCTAATTACTAAAGCAACCCACCAGTTTTTCAGTGATGAAAAATACAAAGGGTGAAAAAAGGGGACTGTTCATCACTCGACAATTAATACATTTTCCAGAAGCTTCATATTAGTATTGACTAAAGAAGTGTATAATACCTGGATATAAAATATAAATCTACATTTATATTCATACATTTCCCTATTATCTCACATAATTATATATATATCAGCCAAACCTGACAAAACAGCATATAAACAAGTATTTCCATCATTCAAAAGCTAACAAAACCAAACCACTGCCCTGCATGGGTCTAAATCAATGTGATCCGACCGGAATAGTGACTGGCAGTAAGCAACTCTCTTTCTAAATCACTTTCTGTAATGTAAATGTTACTCTCGGTCTATGCTCCTTCCTTCCCCTGCTGTTTTCCCACAATTGGATTTAATACTTTTCCACGTGTCATCACTTTGTCACCGCGATGGTTCCCCGGAGTCCCATGCGGAGGAAGAGGATTATACGTCTGTCAATTATCTCCTTTTCTCCAAGATGCAGGAGGATTGCGGCGGCACGGTGAGCTAACTAAACACACGCGTTCAATGATGTCCAATCACTCATTACTAGACACAGCGGGTGTTATCTGTACTCGTGTGTACAACTTCACAGTAATGGAGATGGCTTTCACCCTATTAAGTGGCAGAATGGGAAGGAAGGATGCGGGCAAGACAAAAAAGAGAGAGGAGAAAAAACAATGGTGACTGGGGCGAGACACAGGTGCAGCTCCTCACCTGTTTGTGCATTCAGAAAAATTCAGCCCATTACAGGGCTGTGTGAAAAAAGAGAAAACGATGGAAAAGGCAAAATGAAGTTCGCTGTGTCATTTACGCTTTTGTAATTAGGAACGGAGGAAGTCGCGCTCATGCTGGGTGAAGTTTTTGTAATATCTTTCTAGTGAACACGCCAGTTCGCATTCAAGATCTCCTTTGGTCTTTGTGCCGTGATCGCACCACAGCGGCAGCCAAAGTTCATTCTTGGAAAAGCTTGAACATCCGCTGCGGGATTCCACAGGTGGGAAAGAACTGGATAGCAGGTGCACACACACACACACACACACACCTACTGTGAATCAAGTCCCACTTGCTTCTATAATAACTATGGCTAATTACGCTAACAAACACACAAAACGCCTTTTTCGTTAATTGTATTAATTTGTTTTAATTTCCCCAAATGGAATTTATACAGTATTGTTTTTCCCCCTTTTCTCTATTTTTCCATCTCTGTGTACCTTTTTATTTTTTACAATAATAAACTAATGCTAAGCCTGGAAAGCAATGACTCATCTAATTACTAAAGCAACCCACCAGTTTTTCAGTGATGAAAAATACAAAGGGTGAAAAAAGGGGACTGTTCATCACTCGACAATTAATACATTTTCCAGAAGCTTCATATTAGTATTGACTAAAGAAGTGTATAATACCTGGATATAAAATATAAATCTACATTTATATTCATACATTTCCCTATTATCTCACATAATTATATATATATCAGCCAAACCTGACAAAACAGCATATAAACAAGTATTTCCATCATTCAAAAGCTAACAAAACCAAACCACTGCCCTGCATGGGTCTAAATCAATGTGATCCGACCGGAATAGTGACTGGCAGTAAGCAACTCTCTTTCTAAATCACTTTCTGTAATGTAAATGTTACTCTCGGTCTATGCTCCTTCCTTCCCCTGCTGTTTTCCCACAATTGGATTTAATACTTTTCCACGTGTCATCACTTTGTCACCGCGATGGTTCCCCGGAGTCCCATGCGGAGGAAGAGGATTATACGTCTGTCAATTATCTCCTTTTCTCCAAGATGCAGGAGGATTGCGGCGGCACGGTGAGCTAACTAAACACACGCGTTCAATGATGTCCAATCACTCATTACTAGACACAGCGGGTGTTATCTGTACTCGTGTGTACAACTTCACAGTAATGGAGATGGCTTTCACCCTATTAAGTGGCAGAATGGGAAGGAAGGATGCGGGCAAGACAAAAAAGAGAGAGGAGAAAAAACAAGAATAAACTTGGAGAGATAAAGTGTGACCTTTTAATGAAGACAAGCAAACGATAGACAGGAAGATGGAGGAGGAAGATAAAGAAAGGGAATAAGTGAAAAGAAGAAATACAGACAAAGGTGTCTTTAATCCATCTCTCTTATCTGGATGAGTGTGCGCTTGAGAAAAACATTTCATTCTATAGTGGGATTGGAGTTTCAATCAAGTATTTGATGAACGTAATCATTGCGGTAATTGATCCATTGAAGCCGGCCCTCTCAGTGTGAACATTGAGGGTCATGGGGAGAAAGCTGTTGAATCTCATGAGTGGCTTTCAGTGGGACAGGAAGAGAGAACAGCCAGATCCCTCTCTATTCACACAGCGTGACACACAGCTGTTCCAGTCCTTTAATTTTGCGTTGGCTTCCTTGCACCCCTTCCAATCTGGCTGTCTATTGCGCCGTCCACTCGTTTCGTCCTCATTCTAATTCACAAATTGAGACATTGCAGTCGAGAGTGCGGCTGAGATGATGCATTTAAACTGGGCCTGTCAATTTAATTTAGTGTGATTAGTTACAAAAAAAAGAAAAGAAATCTGCAATAAAATTTAATGCTATTAATTAAGCCTCCTGACCCTGCAAATGCTGTAATAAGAGATGTCCTACCATCAAAGCAATTCATGCTTGAAGTGACACTTCATGTTTTGCAAATCCGCAGTAAGTGCTTAGTTGAAGAGTTGAATTATTTAACATGGTGTCTTAAAATGTGAGAGTACAGAAATAAACATAATAACTGCTAAAGCCACTAATTGCGATGTCAAATGAATGCTTTAGGAACACAATGTGGAAAATATTGATATATGTAAAACAAATTGCTGTTAATTTGATGAATTAACTGGCATGCAATGTACTTAATTTGATTACAATTTTGCTAATCGATTGACAGTCCTAATTAAAACATTTCTGAAAAGAATAAATTAATATACTTCAATTTTTAAAGGCATATTTTGTCATTGTTGGTGTTTCTGTGATCAAAGCAACTGTGGCCAGTGTTGCAATGGCTTAGCAACAGCTGCAGGGCCCCCACCGTAAGCAAGCCTGCCACTGACGGAAGGGCCAATCTCTGCAGCTGACACCAGGGCTTCACACACACACACACACACACACACACACACACACACACACACACACACACACACACACACACACACACACACACACACACA
>NW_015505182.1:5537337-5580726 GCF_001515645.1 Sinocyclocheilus grahami
CACACACACTCACTCACTCACTCACTCACTCACTCTGTGCACAGACATGCAGCTCAAGGAAGAGTTACAAAATGTGACATGAAGAAAGCACATTTCCAGGGACCGAGCATCTAGGAATCCTACAGAATGCACAACAGTTCAGGTTCAATAGAGGACCTGACCTCTTGAAATGCTTTCCAAGAATGTACTTTAAAAGAGTTACCATGGTAACAAATAGGTTTTGCTAAAATACCACAGTTATTGTAATAATTATTGCAAATAATTTATATATTAATAATAATCTTTTGCTCATTTTCACAAGAAATTCGCTAGAAAAGTGTTTAGATTTTACTAGATTGTACTGGAGTGACTAAAATTGGAGCAACCATAGGATTTTGGTGAAGAGTATGGTTAACATGATAATTTTTTTAAGCAAAATGAATTGTATTTATATTTATGGGGTCTAGTTATATACACTACTGTTGAAATTTTGATGTCAGTGAGAATGTTCAACGTTTTTGAAAGACCTCACCAAAGTTGAATTTACTTTATCAACAATGCAGTAAAACAGGAATATTGTGAAATATTATTACATTTTAAAATAATTATAAATATTATTTTAAAATGTTATTTATTGTTGTGATGACAATAAATGTGATTCATTGTTGTGAATAATATAAATGTTTATAAAAGAAAGAAAAGTATAATTTTTTTCACACAAGTCTAGTGTCAGTTGTTATACATATACTGGAGTTACAAGCAAATAATAAACATGCATTACTGAATGACAACAACCTTAAAACGGAACAAACAAGAAAAGCGTGACTAAAGTAAGAGATAATGGTAAGAGGATGGTCTCTCTGTTTAAAGTATTAAATGTCTGAATCCTGGTGCTAACCTGGTTACAGAGCAAACGAACACACTCTGACCGCACATCTGTCCAGCTCTTATCCTCTATCTTCTGCTTCCATATCCTGCCACGCTACCTAGCTTAGCATGCTAGCAGATTTCCGTTTCACTTTATTAAATTAGCAGTGACCTTTCCTTCTCCGACAGGCACGGCATTGCGCCGTCTAGAGCCTCACCGCTTCTGTAGCCTTCATATAAATAAATATTTACTCTCTGCTTCATACGTTTGATCAAATTACAAAGAGATGTTTGACTGAAATGCAATAAGAGACGCTTAGCCTTCGAGTTGTTGAGGGACACCCATTTGGAGATCTCACTTTAATATCAGATTTCAGCTGTTTTTAGCTGCTAATTTATTTATTTTTCCACATTTGCAGGTTGGTAATTTATAATACCGTTTATGAAGAATACAATTTTAAGCATTATGAACTCCAGTGACTGTTTTATTGACTCCCTCAATGAGAGTAAAATGATATCAACAAGTTATTATTTTTTTTCTTTCAGCGTTTAAATGGGTGGAAGAGACAGGGGAAAAAAATCCCATCACTGATTCAATGTGGCACTTTAAGATTAAGGTCAAAGATTAGTGGTTTTACACAGGATAAGAAAAGGATTATATACGCTCAACAATGTTAAAACTCCGAACTGAGATTTCATCAAAACACCTGGCTTGTAAACAACCTCATAATACATGTACATCTCACACCGACAACCAAACAACGCATTACTGAAGCCACTAAGCAACTATTTGTATTTAAAAGCACAGTTACTGTAGTAACAGAAGAGGAAGTGACATGTTCCTGAAAGAATATTCACAGCTGATGACAGACTGTGGTCATTGTAAAGCCGGTTCACTGGGATTAGATATGTTCCACGGGCTTCTCTGCTCTGAATTACAGATTAGATTTATGAGTGTCCTCATGTTTTCTCTGGAATTGGACAGTAGTGGAGTGGAGTTTCCTTGGAAAAATCATGCATTCTCATCTGACACTGCAAACAAGTTGGGTGAAAATCAGAACAGCTTTTGATTTGTACATTTTCAGAAGAAAATATAATTTTCAATGGAACAGTTACATGTGGGTGGTTGCCAGAGCATTGTTAGGTGGTTTATTCCAAATCCATGCACAATAATAGCCATGATATTCACTACTAAAAGGATTGTTCATGCAAAAATTTTAGTTCATGTATTTTTAAAAGTTTCCCCCTGTGGAATACAAAAGAAGAAAAGCTGTTTTTATCCATATAATGATAGTCATTGAGGCCCAAAATCACACTTTGACTATATGGGGAAAAAAAAAATCTCTCTTTTGAGTTTCATAGAAGAAAGTTTTACAGGTTTGGAACGACATTCTGAGGGGTAAAAGATAAATATTAGACACTTAGATATCAATAGTGAGAAACGTGATGCTGTTGAGGAGGGATACTGAAAATACTCAGTGTTTTAAGACTGAGGTAGATTACAGCCAGGCTAAAAGCAGTGCGTAATTGTGCGTGGAGGTCTCACTTTCTGCTTTAAGCAATAAAATCTTGGTCACAGTCTGAGAGAGGTCATAAACGTATTTGCACTTGCTGAGCTGAAGCTAATTTAAACGAATGTGTCCCTCTCCACCACTGGAGTGTGAGGCTTACAGTGAATTCAAATGAACGAGCAAACATCACTGATTTGGAGCAGGCCGTGAGTTCTTTCAGAGCGACAAAGCCTGAGGTGAAATCACAATGAGGCGGTCTGTTTGAGCATGACTATCTCTCTCTCCTCAGTGCAGGCCCAGGTGCTCGCTCTTCAGAGCCCAACAGCAGAAAATATCCCCCGACGGTGGCCATTGCGCTTCGATTACTGGTCAGTGAACAATGAAGAATGTTCTAGAAACACTTGTCGTGTTGATGTAGCAGCTGCACGCCCAACGTGCCTACGAGAGGCGATGGGGTGAGGCGATTGTGAGCGGCTGGTGGGAAACCGAAGCTCGGAGGCAAATACTCAGACAGGCAGCTCACGATCTGTGCAAAACCGATTTTCGGAAGCAGGGCCGTAATTGGCAGCAGTGATAACGAAGCACGAACTGAATGCTTATTTCATTCTGCTTTAACTGGTGGAAACCGGTTTACAGAACATGCGATTTCACAAACTCAGTTGGTCAATAAAGCAGTACACCACGAGAGGGCAAAATTAGGCACAATGAGCCTAAAGTTAAACAATATACATACTGTTATACATATATATATTATGAATGTATTATTATCTATAATGACTTTTCCATCAGATTTAAAAAGTCCAAATCTGCACTTTTAATTACGAGTATATAAAATGCTTCTAAAATTCTTCTCAAAGCATGTTTAGGTATTTTTGCTGGTAAACAAGACAAAAACATTGAGCAAGAAAATTATTTTTTTGCACTGCATTGTTTGGTTTTACCTTATGAGATCTCATTCAAATGCCATTATCAGTTGCTTAGCTACAAAAGCAGTGTTTCCTATGTGTCTCATGCCCTCCCTTCCTCTTTAACAACATCCTCATCTATAGAAGCATCATCATAATCTCCAGACGAGATTACTGAAGGGGTCACTCCTGTATCCAGCCTGGGCTCGGCATGTAAGGGTGAAGGAGAAGATCAGTGGGCCTGTGATCTCCAGATTTGCACTTTTTAATCAAGGCGGATTTTGAACACCTTCAGCCCAGATGGCCGAACAGATTTTTACAGACTACAGGCACAAGCCTGCATGTGACTGTGAATCTGTAGCTCCAAAATAACCACCTTATGAAACACATTCACACACACACAACCCAGTATAGCCACGGACGTAATGAGCACCATGGGATGTAAAGAGATAGCAAATCTCAATAATTGATCCTTCATGATGCTATATTGCTCTCTCTCTCTTTCTGATCATTGTTAATTGCTGATGGTATTTACAGTTGACGCCATGGCCAAGGCGGTTCATCACAGGAGCACTGATCCTCTAGGCACACTCCCTAGATAATAAGAGAAAAGGTCATCTAGAGGCACATTTTCTAGAAAAAATAAAAAGAGTGGCGTTCTTCACCACCAAATGAGCCCACCTCAATTTCTTCAATGAAAAAAAATGAATAAATAATGTTTTTTTTCCCCAAGTTGTAAACAAAACAAAGACTATTAGATTACATTTTACAATAATGTTTTCTACTTCAAAATTCCATGTTTAATTTAATGTTTTATTCATGTTTAATTAAATTTAATAGCAATTTACTTTTTAAAATTTACTTAGTTAAAATAGTTTAATAAGTCTAACTAAGTCTTAATTAGTATATTTAATATTATTTTACACTAATATTATTTCACACACACACACACACACACACACACAGGTTTGTTTTTGTGGTTTACGGGGACTCTCCATAGGCGTAATGGTTTTTACACTGTACAATCTGTATTTTCTATTGCCCTACACCAACCCTACCCCTAAAACTACCCCTCACAGGAAACTTTCTGCATTTTTAGATTTTCAAAAAAATTCATTCTGAATTATTTATAATCCTTTTGAATTACGGAGACACTGAACATGTCCTCATAAATCACCTTCTCGTTGTAATACCTATGTCATACCCATGTTATTATACAAATTTGTGTCCTCAAACCACATAAACATGCACACACACACACACACACACACACACAGAAATGGTGCAGAATTTACACAACAAAATTGATTTTGAAATTGCATTTGAATTGGAATTTAAATTGCTAGTAAATATATATATAATTACAAAGAAAGGACATAAGTTAATTTTAAGTAGGAATAGTGAAAATACTGAAATAGTATTTTCTAATTACATGTACTCCAATTACCTTTACTTACAACTTCAAAAAAGCATTTTTACAGTGTACAGGATGAATTAAACTTAGGTATGAGCAATAGCAACAGAAATGCTTTGTTTATCAAACCACACTAAAAAGGAGGTGAGAGAGATTGGGGGAAAACAACCGTATTTTGACAAGGTAACACAGTTGAACATCATACTGTATATCAAGAACAACATCCCTTCACTCCCCGACTTCCTGTTGTCTTGGGTGATACTTGTGCCCTGCTCTGTGTTATGATAGTCACTGGATAAAGATGAGTGTCTGTAGTGAGACAATAGCTTCCCAATTAAAGCAGCTCTTCCACTGCGATTCCTCAAGGTGCTGCCATGTGACAGTTTAATTAACAAATCCTCTTATCTTAATTCAGCAGGAGAAAAAAAAGTCAGAATAATGCAACAAGCTGAGGTTATCGAGGAAAAACACTCCTAACATTTACACAAATGATCAAAGACACATTCACACACTATATACTCTATATATCATGTAGCATCAGAAAGGCCTGTGTTGCTGTTTGCACGTTTGAGTAACTGTCACCCTCTGCTAATGAAAAAAGCTTGTGTTAAAGAATTATTATACGAATAATGGTGAAATGTCAAATAATGTAGTAATTATGAGCATAAGGGTGAGACAGGAAGTCAATAATGTTTCATTAAAGTCAAATGAATCAGCACTGGCAACCCTTTTTATCAGTAATGCGACACATTTTCAAATGAAATTGATATTCAATGGGGGACAAAAAATATTATCTAAAGATCTTATGATAAATATGATAAATTATTACAGTTCATGATTTTATATAAAATTATATATATTTAAAATGTATACATTTATTTGTTATTGTCATTATTACTTTTTAGTGTACATTTAATTAAAAAAGGCATTATAATATTACAATATAAAATGTATAATAAAATACAAGGTATTCAGAAAGTCTAGGGGATCATTTCTGATTTCATATTGACTTTAACATCACTGTGTAGGTACCATAAATCAGAACGATTAACATCACAGTAAGTACCACGGTAGGAGATACAGAAATGATCCATCAAATTACCATAAAGCACACAGACTCATTCACACAGCAGCTTGTCTTTTGATTATTATTTGAACTGTAGGTGGCTTATAGCCCTCAGGAAACAACAGATCTGTACTTAAGCTCACCTCCTGTGGGGAGACTGCGCGCCTCCCCTTCCTCTTTCAGTCCCTTTATCTCAGTCTATCCTCCATCTCGAAATAGTCTGAGAGTAGACAGGAAATAAAAGAGACAGGAGGATGAAGTGGGCTGGGGACACGACCCGAGTCAGACTCGAACCCATGGCCGCCCACACATAAAAGTGCATCTCATATGCACAAATATTATTATAATCTGGTTTTACTTCTTTTATTTATACAGGAAATGATAGTGAGAAGTTGGGGAACTGGATCAGAAAACTCCCAAGTGGGTTTCAAATAATATCAGTGTTATTTTAATATTAGGATTATAGTATTTATTCATATTTTGAATTAGCTTCATTTTAATTTTTAGTTTTGTACATTTTGTCATGTGCTTTTAGAATTTCTAGAATTGTATTTCCATTTTCTATTTAGCTTTCATTTTTTTCAGTTTTAGTCAGTTCAGTGAATAAATTGATTTTCGTTTTTTCTTTTTTTTTCAATTTTGAGATTTATTATAGTCTTATATGATTATAAATATTTATAGTTTACTTCATTTCAATACACAAAAAAAGTGTTTTAGTTTTAGTTAACAATAACATCACTTGTTAGAGCACCATGGCACATTGTAACAAAATTCCAACTGCTATTCCACAGCTCCGACCTCCTTTTTTATTTATTTTATTCCTTTGCCCCTCTTCTTATCACAACAGACCCTGCTTTTTTTCCAGAAAGTAGTCAGAAAGCCACAATAAATATAACTAATAAATTAAAAAGAAACAGGTAATGGCAGAAAACACTGGTTCCCTTTCATGGGAACTTCGAACTGCGTCCTCTAGGGGTCGCTATGGGGAACGCCTCGTCGTGACTCGTGTCTGAAGCATACATTGAAAAAACACCAACTCGTTGGCCGGCGACAGCCATGACGTCACTACCGGTGCGACTACAGTATAAATCGGTGCCGGGAGCTACACATCATTCTCTTCTTCGTCTTCATTGACTGTTCTGTTTGAAGCGTGCATTTTCAAGGAAAAAGTAAGAGCTATCTATTTATTATGGCGAGCACTAGTAGAGCATTTAGAAGGTGTGTGCATCCGTGTCAGCGCTATTTGACACCAGATGACACACACTATCTATGTGTTGTTTGTTTGGGCGAGGAGCACGCACGCGATGTCCTCGAGGGGGCAATCTGCGTGCATTGCGAGTTTTTTCCAATGAAAAAACTCCGTTCTCGTTTGTCTCTCTTTTCAAGTAAAGAGGGGCAGCCATCTGCTTCCCGCGGTTCAGGCCATAAGTAACCCGAGACGTTTTGAGCATTTCAAACCCACCAAACTGAGACAAATTATTTCCCCTCAGGGAGAAAAACCTATACATACAAGAACACCGCGATAAGCCCAACAAGGAGGCCTCCCACAGAGAGGTCGCACTTGGCTCGCTTAAACACAGCTTGAAGATGAAGGGGAGAAGATGTAACTTAGAGAGCAGAACCTTGAGAATCTTCCATAGCTGTCAGAACAGGAAGTCATCATTTATAAAACAGGATAGGCCAAAGTCAAAGTCAAAGTTTATGTATAAAGCACTTTTTTAGAAACAACATGTGTTTACCAAAGTGCTGAACAAGCATGAATAAGGCAATATGACAAATAGAATAACAAAGTTAAAAATATTATGAAATATTATAGAATACTGTCAAATAAAATAAAATAGCAGCTCTCACACAGTGTTAAACGCCATACTATACGTTTTTAAGCTAGACTTAAAAACAGTAAGTGTTTGGGCCTTTCTAACATGTAAAGGCAAACTATTCCAAAGTCTAGGGCCCGCCACTGCAATCACCCCTGCTCTTCAGCCTTACACTAGGGACAGCTAACAATGAATGGTCAGCGGACCTAAGTCCCCTCGACGGAGCATATGGCTGTGTTAAGTCTGAGAGGTATGTCAGTGCCAGACCATTCAATGATTTAAAAACTAAGATTAAAATCTTAAAATCAATTTCTAAAACAGACAGGAAGCCAATGAAGAGAGGCCAAAATGGGAGTAAAATGTTCCAGGTTTCGTGTTTCCGTTAGCAAACGAGCTGCAGCATTCTGAACCATCTGCAGTCTGGTGAGGGAGGCCTGACTAATGCCTACATAAAGTCCATTACAGTAGTCAAGACGAGATGAAATAAAAATGTGTATAATTCTTTCAAAATCTTTGAAACTCAGAAAAGATTTAATCTTAGAAAGTTGCCTCAGCTGGAGAACAGGATAGGCAGACAAAAGCAAGAGCAAGGGTGTTGAGCACGGAACTTTATATAACAATAAATATGCGAGATGACAGTGTTGAATTATGCAAATCTCCTTGTTTTCCGAGTGTCTAGTTCATTGCCCCAAAATAAAAATAATTTACTCATCCTCATGTCGTTCCAAACCTGTTTCTGAACTATTTCATAAATATAATAATATTGCTAATATGTTGACTAAGAAAAGGAAAGGTTTTTTTTTGGAACACACCACGTTATGTTCTCTTTTGTACTTCCTTTTAAAAATGCCATTACTAAACAAGCACACTCTAAACGCTTGCTGAAGACAGAGCACAGATGGGAAGAAGTGGCAGAGAGCCAGGAAGTGTGGACGCATCATCATAATCTCTTCCTGGGGCATCATCGGTATGGCGATGCTGGACAACATGTTTCCCCCACAGAGTTTGAGAGGCGGAGACAGACACGCGCAAGTTTAAATTTACACAGAGGTACAGATTTATTCAAGCACGTACATATAGCATACAAGCTAAAGTAGAGTAGTGTGCCAAAGACGGGTCAGGAGGCCTTCTGTAGGCCTGAAGGCTGCATAGCTCTTCTGTCCGGCTGTACCCACACAACACACTCCATCGCAGCACGATCCATTAAACGAAACACTCCTATATGAGACCAGGGTCACGTTAAACCTCCACTAATGGCAAAACAATGGCCAGCAAATGGTTTAATGCCAACAAGTTCCCCTTAAAGTTGGCAAAGAGCAGGAAATCTGAAATCAGACTTCATTTTTACGCATTGGCACTATGTGCAACTAAGCTGTTTTGGGAATCTACATTGGGAATGGTGTAAAATCCTATTAGCCTCATAGTTGAGCCAAAATGGACCTTTCTGCTATCATTTACTCACCCTTATGTTGTTTCAAACCTCTATGACTTTCTTTCTTCTGAATGATGCAAAAAAAGAAATCTTTTAAGCTTAAAAGACTTACAAAAAAAACGTACAAAAAAACCCTTAAAAGATACAAAGTACCATAATCAATATGACCCCAAGTCGATTTTCCAAGTTTACAGCTCTGTGAGAAGAACAGATGGAAATATAAGATGTTATTAAATAAAAATCTTGACATCAGCCCAATCTCTCGTGGCATGTTCATGAGAGTTGCCTGCTTCATGAACAAATCATTCTTTTGAGATGGATAATTTTGGTAGTCAGTTCAGAAATTCAAAGTAAAATTTTTTAGTAAGCAGAACTGGTAGATTTTAATTTTGTTCTCAAACATGTTAATTGCTCCTCACAATTCAGATTACTTCAAATGTGTCCGTTTTCATAAAAGTTTGAACTAATTTGTTTAAGTTTGCCCTACTCAAATCAATTATTTAATAAGAGTTTACAGTGAATGAATTAGTTGATCTGATTCACAAACCTGTCTGAATGATTTATTAACGAACCAGTTCTCGAGTTCACCTCATTGACTCAATGACTCAGTAAATCTTTTCTCACACAAAGCTATCGTATATCTTCACAAGATACTTTGATAACACTTTAATGGTGCTTTTGTTCTGAAAGGTTCGATTCCCATTCACTGTAACTGAAAAAAGTGGCCAAGTTGTTCCCAAGAAGAAAGTAAGTCATACAGGTTTTGAAAGACATGAGATTGAGTAAATGATGTAATTCTTATGTACAGTTGAGTTACTTCTTCAACTATTTAATATCTGGTGCTTGGCTTTACTCCTAACAGACCTTAAAGTAGTTGCCTTGAGGAAAGAGTTCAAATTAGTTCAAAGTCATTAGCATAAAAATGTTTCAGTCCTTAATGATTCATAAAAACATTCCTTGGGTCGCAAGTAAGACATTGCAATCTGAAACGGAGCCATCCCTGAGGAAAGTGGACATGACCATGAATTATTTCTAACCAGCTTCCAATCTGACACAGACATGAAATGCATATATACTGTATTTATATATACAGTATATACTGAGTGAGACTGCTTCCAGACGTCACGGAGAACAAGGTCCTTGCAAATTACTCCGAGCATGCGGTCACATTTAGCGCAAGCTGTTTATCGCAGAAGAGGCCAGTGTGGATAAAAGGAAAATAATGGATAATTCATTATCACAGAGAGACTGATAGAAAGGAGAGAGAGAGAGAGAGAGTGGGGACAGAAAAATCGAGATTTTGATTTTGATAGACTTGACAAGGAAGGAGGGCAGTGTAGATGATTGGGCACTTGAACCAAGGTGGCCAATTTGTGTTCTAGCAAAAGCCCTGCTTAAGAATAAAAACCTCAGGAAACAAACAATAAGGGTTGATTATTATTTGATAGATCCAATCAATTTCCCTCCATCAGAAATGGAGTTTGCACAAGTGTTGAGAGTATGCTTTAAGCTCTGCCTCTGAAAACAGACGACGCTGTCGAAGCAACAGCTAGTTGTGTTGCTATTTAATACCATTCAAGAAGCAATTTCAACTTAATCAGGTTGTTTGTATGAAATGCATGGCAGTTCAACAACCTTTTCAGCAACCTTTATAATCCTCCAGTCTGACAGTTTTTTTCTGAAGTCCATTAGATCATTTCATATCTCATCACAGGTCTTAATAATTCACTAATTAAGCCAAGAGTAATTATACACACAACAATGCCTTAAAGTAAAAGGTTAGACCTAAAATGTGAGCCGAATCACCTGGGGACTAGACTCAACGCATTAATTAATCCAACATATGTGTGCTTATCAAAGTTATTAATCAGTTTAAGTGACATCAACCATGAGAAGGAAGGAAAGAGGGAGGGAAGGAAGGACAAAAAGTGAAGAAAACGATCTACAGCTATTCTAAATGTCAAAAATAGATCAGGCTAATAGGCAAAACTGCTTAGATATAACATTCACAACCCATTCTACTTTTTTCCAAGTGACATACTTTAGACAGAAATGGATACTGCACATTGAGACTTGATCCATTAGGAATTGACTGGATTGTGAACAGGAATAACGTGTATTGAAAAGCTGTGCACAACACTAGAAATGTGTATCGATGGGATCACTCCCCTGAAAATGAAACTTTTGTCAGGTACTCATCCACATGTTGTTCCAAACCTGTATGACTTTCTTCTTCTTTCTTCTAAAAAACCTTTTCAAAATCCCTTATTGTGTGTTCCACAGAAGAAAAAAAAACATGTTTGGAACCACATGAGAGTGAGTGAACCATCTAAATTTGAAAGTGCTGTTCTTGCCACTTGTTGTGGTTGGAAAATCCAACCTATATGTCTAATCTTCCTTGTAATTCTGTTTTCAACAGGAAACTACATTTGTTTTGACCTACACATAAAGAGGCTGCATGAAAACGCAATAAAGATAAACCAACCAGTGGCCCAGAACACATATTTGAATTTGCAGTGATATAAACAGAAAACTATAGACTTTACTTGACTGTTTGGTAAAAAAAGTCCACAAAAAATGGCTGTGACATACATCATCAGACATGGTTTGGGCATTTCCATCTGTCTGTAACTGTGTAAACTGCCAAAAAGTACCGTGGGTCATGTATGACAGGAAACAAAGAGGCGAGCGGCTTTTGCATTAATACTGCAGCCTGCATCTGGAGCTGTCAGGTTTGTTTTATGAACTCATATGTGAAAATCTCTCAAGCACTGTTAAAGTGTATTAATCTACCGCTGAAGTTCTTGGGATATTGGATGTAATGGTTTACAGCCACTGTGCCCAGTTTAAATGCTGTCTCTACTCAAATCTGATTGCTTTCATAAAGCATTTTTCTATTCTTAGACAGTAAAAAAAGGTTCTCAACTAAGAAAATAAAAGAAACTGCATTGTTGTCCAGGCTGAGCTCTGAAAAATAAAACCAAACACTTTTCTAAAAGCTGCCTTTTTTTTGCCAAAAAACAAAACAAAACATTTTTTCCAACCTTTATGTCAAAGCGTTTGAACAAATGATAAGGTCAGATGCGAAAGATCATAAAGGACAAGCATGTGAGTCGCACTTGAGCTGTTCCGCGCTGTGACTAGCCTCCAATTACCACCGCTAAAGTTTTTCTCTGAAACAAGTCCTTGCCCACTTGTGAGGTATAAATTAGCTCCTTGTGGATTAATACCTCCTAATTTCTTCATTCCAGCACGGCTAGTGGGAGAAACACCCCCAATAGCATTTAGCACACATCAAATAATGAGTTTTCATTTAAGAGGAGAGGGAGATGATGAGCGAGCGGCCAATGAGAGCAAAGGAAAATTAGTCTACGGCTTCGGCGGGTCCCTTCTTAATCATGATCACACTGTACTGTGTGAAGAATAAGCCATTACTTATACAAACAGAGCATAATTAGTCACTACAGCGACAGGGGCGGCGGGCTAATGTCACAGATTTATGGTTTGCTCCCTCAGAAGGCAGAGGACACAGTGTCGTTATGACTCTCAAATATCAAAACCACAGTACTCGGGGCTAACGAGGTTCCAGCTTAATTACATGAAAAAGAGGTATGTGGGTATGTGCGCACACACAGGCAGAAGGATTGGGAAATAGAGCAAAAATAGAAAAATCGCAATATTTGTTTTACAATATTCAATATTTTTATTGAAAACATGTAACAAGCATTTACCTATATATTTCTACTAAAATATTTGAATAGTGAGAAAAAAATAAAACAAAAATGAAGATTTCCTGGAACATTTCTGAGCTGACACAAATTAATCTTTGAATTGAGAGTTTAGAGTTTTAAACCGATTCACAGAAGCAAATAAAACAACTTTTTACTTCTATGCTTTTAACCCTAAAGCCTGACCTATGAAACAATAGTCAGACAAAAAAAATATTGTTATTGACCCTTCAGTCAAAATCTAATAAGAAAAGAAAAACAAAACAAAAAAAAAATCTTGCATATGTGTTTTTTGTCAAGTATCATATTCCATAAATCAGGCTTTTACAGCTCATATACCACCTCAATTTTATTCAGAGGCACAAACTGAGCCAAAATATGCAATTTGTGGCAGTTGCTTATATTTGGTAAGATGAATTTCTAATAGCTTGTAATATACAGTAAATTAATGAGATCTTATAGCAGTATAGCTGACTACTTATATAAAATGCAAATTAAGAGAAATACAAAATGGTACAAACAAACATTCCTCAAATGCCTCATGTATTATACTTCATACTTACATTTTAACATGATTTTTCTAAAAAATGTAATAAAATAAAAAGACTAACAATATAACAGTTCATCTAAAGTTTACTTTCTAAAAATCAGTAAAGATTTTATAGCAAAAAGTTGATTGACAATTTAGGCTTTATAAATTTGCATATCAAATATGATATAGTAGGCCATATACGGTTAAAAAATCTCGACGCTCTCACAGTTGTAAGTCATGAGACAAAAGTAGTCATCAATCACTACAGGACAAGCAGACAAAGGACATTTTTTCTTAACCTCAGGGAGGACTTAAGGTCCACAATGCGTCCGGTACCACACAAATACACTCACACAATGGAACAAAATTAAACTTTGTGTATTAAGAGTGAAAGCTAATCCCTTAAATCTTCCATAATAAAGGAAACAAAATTCTAAGCTCCTGATATTGCCTTTAAAAAGATTAGCCTTTCCGTGGGATTGCGCTAGCTTAGTGGACTAAAATGCTTTAAGTGTGCGCGTCTTAGCCCGAGAGTGTGAATGAGTGAGGTGAGGACACAAAACAACAACAACAACAGTGATACATGAATGATAAGTCTCACGCTAACCCAGATTGCTCAGGCTTCTAATTTCCCTCTCCAAATGTTTCTTCTGACATTCGCATGCATCAATTGGGTCGTGCTTATTCAGTTAGAGAACAAAGGCTGTTGCAGGCGAGGCACTATTAATGAGGGCGAAAAACATCGATTTCGGGGTGATGAAATAATTATCTGAAACATCAACAAAAGCCTGCCATCTGACAGGCAATGTTGCACACTTCCCATGCAAAAGAGCAGGTTTCACGGAAATAAAGCATCTTTCATGAATCACTATAAGAGCAGTTCACTTCCTTAGTTGATTCGATTGACGCCCACTGAATTAAGACATATTTTTTGATCGGTAGAATTGAGATGCAAACCATTAAACATCAATTAATCACATTTACCAGACAGATGTCTGAAATATGAACCAGCAATCTCCCATATGGTAAGTGTTTAGGTCCTATGCGTACAAACACGTTAATTAGAGTTCTCAGCCGAGGCTAACAGTACCAGCTGTTGTCCTTAACAGAAATACAACATTAATGTGATTTTTACAAACAAACATGCCTATATATCATGTAGTCCGGGAACTGCTAAACTACAACTAAAACAACAAATCAAAAAACATAACAACTAAAACTAAAATCATTAAAAAAACCTTTTCATTGCATGAAAAAAAAAAAATTATTTTATTTTGCATTTTTGTTTACTTTGTTGATAAAACAACAAATCAAAAAACATAACAACTAAAACTAAAATCATTAAAAAACCTTTTCATTGCATGAAAAAAAAAAACTTATTTTATTTTGCATTTTTGTTTACTTTGTTGAAGTACTAAATAACCTTTCAAACCTAACAAAACCTTAAAAACTAGGCAAAACAAACAAAAAAATAACAACTACATTTGTAAAACTTCAACTAAAACGAAAATATAATAATATAACAATAAAATATTATTCAAAATATTAATAAAATTATAATGGCAATGATTAAAAAATACTTATTAACACTTTAGTATAGGGACCAATTCTCACTATTAACTAGGTGCTTATTAGCATGCCTATTATTATCATATTGGCTGTTTGTTGGAAACAGAATTGGACCTTAAAATAAAGTGCAACCAAAACACAACCCAGGGCAATATTTTGTCATACTCTACTGTGTAAATATTGAAGTTTTCCGTAATGGTTTTTCATACTTATATTTTATGTTATGAATTGTAATGTGTTGTTTTTTAGATATTAAGGGAATTTCCATAAACTCAACAGATAATGTAGTGTCAGAAAATTAACACTTTTTTTTTTTCTTACACTCTTTTCAACTATTCACTGAAAGGCTCTTTGGGGAACCAAGCAGACATATATCTCGATTAGAAACTGGGAGCCTGAGGTAGTATTCAGTATGCTAAATGTTTAGATAGGTATCTTAATAGCATGAATATTACTTCAATGGTCCCTGAAAACAGTCTTCAGTGCTCCCAGAAGCTCCGTAGAAGTGAATGGACGTGGTGTCTTATTGCGTTTGAGAGAGCAACAAATCTCCAGCTTTATTCTGCTGTTGAACAATGCTGTCCGAGACCGGCTACCATTGTTTAAGTTGCGAGAGTCATTGCTTAGCCCCTGGTAATTGCATTGCTGGTGATTTGTAATCGTTATGAGGGAAAAGCCGCTCTTCCTCACGGGACTCGGCAGGTCAGCTGCTTTCATGCTCACAAAGTCTCAGGCTATATATCTGCTACGGCCAAGCCGGTGCTCGCACAACTGTGCCATATCTCTCACCCTCGTGTTTCTAGGAACATGACTCAGGAAAATAGACAATCAGTTTTGATGCATGGTCTGATCAAAATCTCATTCGCACAAAGTTTACAAGTGAGAAAAAATAGAGAAAAGAATGTGATTAACTATTCTGCAATTTTGACTGATGAATCACCACATCACTGCCGAGAGGTCTCAAAAAATGAACATAATAAATCAGAAGAGATTAGCTGACCCTTCAATTTGTCGACGTTGTTAGTTGCGTTTTTCTCCCGACTGCGAATCAATTACATTATTGCGGCATGTCTGTTATTGTCAGAATTGATAGTGAACAAATTCAAGAGCTTATATGGCTAAATCTGATGCACGGTGACAGCTCTACCTCGAAATAAAAAAAGAGATACGAAACTTGTCAGACATGAAAAATACACTGCCGTCTAAAACTGTAAGATTTATGAGATATTAATGCATATTTGAGTCACTTTAAAGGATGACAATGACAGTGATTACTCTTACTGACAGTCGGCTTATGAAAACATTGATGACAGAGCTGAGTCTATTCCTGTGAAACTCAAAAAAAGCCCTGCTTCCAGAGTTTCTGCAATATAAACTTCAGTAAGATACATTTTGGAGATTAAGAGTTGCGCAAGAGGGAAATCCATACAGAACTGCTTTACAGAAATGAAAGGATCAATGCACGTTTACTTTGATTTAACCAACTGGGTATTTTGCATTTTTGTTTACTTTGTTGAAGTACTAAATAACCTTTCAAACCTAACAAAACCTTAAAAACTAGGCAAAACAAACAAAAAAATAACAACTACATTTGTAAAACTTCAACTAAAACGAAAATATAATAATATAACAATAAAATATTATTCAAAATATTAATAAAATTATAATGGCAATGATTAAAAAATACTTATTAACACTTTAGTATAGGGACCAATTCTCACTATTAACTAGGTGCTTATTAGCATGCCTATTATTATCATATTGGCTGTTTGTTGGAAACAGAATTGGACCTTAAAATAAAGTGCGACCAAAACACAACCCAGGGCAATATTTTGTCATACTCTACTGTGTAAATATTGAAGTTTTCCGTAATGGTTTTTCATACTTATATTTTATGTTATGAATTGTAATGTGTTGTTTTTTAGATATTAAGGGAATTTCCATAAACTCAACAGATAATGTAGTGTCAGAAAATTAACACTTTTTTTTTTTCTTACACTCTTTTCAACTATTCACTGAAAGGCTCTTTGGGGAACCAAGCAGACATATATCTCGATTAGAAACTGGGAGCCTGAGGTAGTATTCAGTATGCTAAATGTTTAGATAGGTATCTTAATAGCATGAATATTACTTCAATGGTCCCTGAAAACAGTCTTCAGTGCTCCCAGAAGCTCCGTAGAAGTGAATGGACGTGGTGTCTTATTGCGTTTGAGAGAGCAACAAATCTCCAGCTTTATTCTGCTGTTGAACAATGCTGTCCGAGACCGGCTACCATTGTTTAAGTTGCGAGAGTCATTGCTTAGCCCCTGGTAATTGCATTGCTGGTGATTTGTAATCGTTATGAGGGAAAAGCCGCTCTTCCTCACGGGACTCGGCAGGTCAGCTGCTTTCATGCTCACAAAGTCTCAGGCTATATATCTGCTACGGCCAAGCCGGTGCTCGCACAACTGTGCCATATCTCTCACCCTCGTGTTTCTAGGAACATGACTCAGGAAAATAGACAATCAGTTTTGATGCATGGTCTGATCAAAATCTCATTCGCACAAAGTTTACAAGTGAGAAAAAATAGAGAAAAGAATGTGATTAACTATTCTGCAATTTTGACTGATGAATCACCACATCACTGCCGAGAGGTCTCAAAAAATGAACATAATAAATCAGAAGAGATTAGCTGACCCTTCAATTTGTCGACGTTGTTAGTTGCGTTTTTCTCCCGACTGCGAATCAATTACATTATTGCGGCATGTCTGTTATTGTCAGAATTGATAGTGAACAAATTCAAGAGCTTATATGGCTAAATCTGATGCACGGTGACAGCTCTACCTCGAAATAAAAAAAGAGATACGAAACTTGTCAGACATGAAAAATACACTGCCGTCTAAAACTGTAAGATTTATGAGATATTAATGCATATTTGAGTCACTTTAAAGGATGACAATGACAGTGATTACTCTTACTGACAGTCGGCTTATGAAAACATTGATGACAGAGCTGAGTCTATTCCTGTGAAACTCAAAAAAAGCCCTGCTTCCAGAGTTTCTGCAATATAAACTTCAGTAAGATACATTTTGGAGATTAAGAGTTGCGCAAGAGGGAAATCCATACAGAACTGCTTTACAGAAATGAAAGGATCAATGCACGTTTACTTTGATTTAACCAACTGGGATATGGATCAAATTGTTTTTGAAAAGTTTATGGTTTAAGCTTAAGCAACATTATAAATGTATTATCTGATATCAATATATTAGTTCCCTCTGATTTTAAGGGCATTTATGGTCAACGTTGTTATTATTAAATAAAACTATTACAATTGTTTTGGTTTATTCAAATAAAGCTAAAGCTTGTGATAAATATCACAAGAAAACCTAAATTAGAAATGTTGAAAAAAATAGAATAAAAAGTTAATAGAAAAAAAACAAAGCAAAACAAATAAAAATGACAAAAGCACATACATTACTAAAACTTACCAATAACTTGACCTTTCTGTGATAATTATTTAAATTTGTTTCATAATTATTTTCTTTAAAAAAATATGTTCTGTTACTTTTGTTAATTAAACCTAATAAGTCAAAGTTAGCAAGTGTAATATTAATAGCATGTATAAAAAAACTGCACATTTTCACCACAAGCCTATGCTTTATCTGAGCAGACATTTGTCAAAAATGTGCGTGTGTCGTTGTGTGTGTGTGTTTACTGCGGCTCTACCATCTTAGAAAACAGGCTGATGTCTTACATGGCAGTCATTTACACACATCTTTCTTTATCTGTATTACACAGACCCGCTTTTCTTTGTAGAAAAGAGAGAAGAAAACAGATGAGGAACTTAAGCAAAAGAGATGAATGAAGCATTGTGGAAAGAATTGACAAGAAAGCCAGAAGTGCTTATATATTCCATTGAGAGTGTGTATGAAAAGCCTTGTAGAAGTGTTGTGCCATTTCAAAACACCGCACCATCATCTGAACACGGCTGCATTATATGAGCATTAAACTACGAATGACAGGAAATGACCTTTTTTGAGGGGGAAAAAGAAGCCCCAAAAAATACATTCAGATCTGTCAATATGAATTCCGCTAATGCCTGAGTGCCAGGAAGAGGAGGTTACCAAGGCAACAAGTGGGAAAAGGGCATCAGTTAGAATGCCATTAATTAACAGATTTTGCTCCTTTGAAGTGGATGTGTTTAAGGATCACAAAGTGGGATATGCACACAAAAATATATCAGCCCTTTTAAGTATATTTTCAGAGTGCTTTACATTTCTTGATTTGTTTCCTACCTAAAAAAAAATCATCTCAGCCCCTTTATCACACACCAGACAACCTTGCCAGTTATTAAATTGTGGTGCGTTTATGCGTATCTTTTAGTGCTTTCCGTTTGATGCCATGTATAAAACAGGTGTGAGAAATGTAATGCGCAGTTCTTAAGAGACAACGAAATAAACGTCCTTGATCTTAATGTGCATGAATCTTCAGAGCATGCTATTCTGAAGGAAAATGTAATAACTTTCTTTGCTTTCAAAAACGCCATTTCTGCTAATGCAACCACAACCTGCGTAGGTGGGGGAAATTAATGTCAATTAATAATATCATAGCTTAACAAGTCTGATCCAACCAAATCCCAATATGCCCACTGCATATTTTCTGTCTGAAATGAACTCTTTCACACCATTGATGGAAAAAAAAAAATGATGCTAGAATATTTTAAATGATTTTGTGTATATTTTATGTATATTTTTTTATTTAAGCCGAGGCTTGTTCTTTCTTTCTTTTGACAACCAAATATTCTGGGGGCTATGAAAAGTAATGTCATTATTGGTCCTTGATATGAGGGCCTTTATTAAATTATTTTTAATTAAACTATTCCAAGTTGCACGCATTATGAATGCTGTTTTTCATGTCGACTTTAAACACTTGAGTGTTCCAGCACCTATTTGGTTTACGAAGGTCCTACTGAATGAATCATTTATTGATGAATGAATCATGTTGCTAGAGGAGAAGTTAAACAAGGCTTGTAGAATCAGGATCATAATCGATATGTCTGATCAGACCTGTCGTCTGAGTGTGGTGTTCTGACACATTTTGGAGTCTTGCTGCAGCGTCTGTTGTTTCCCAGAGCTCTGCCTCCACCTGACTATTCAATTCAAAGCATTGCAGCGGCCACGGAGAATCAATCAGCCGTCGCTCTCAGGTAGTCTCAAAACTATAATGCGTGTGTGACCAAGCATCACAGCGCTTTGTTCCAATAGATAAAGTGGGTAAAAGAGATCTTGATTACTCTGCCAAAAAAAAAAAAAAGTGTGGGAAATGGGTGACTGGGTTCGTGTCTGGAGAAAGATATCCGCTAACTTTCTCATTCATCTTCATGGCAGTTGCTTGGCTTGCTAACGTCTTTATTTGAGTACATGTCATAATCTTACTAATCACTCTGGAGCTGCACGAAAATGACATCATGATGATGCTGATTGGCTGATGGCACTGCTTCAAATATTTCATTGATTGTCCTGTGACATCAAATGCAAGGGGGAAAAAAGTACATAAACCCATTTCACACTTTTAGTTTTTTTTTTCAACTGTTTACACACATTTTCAAAACTTTGCCTCTTTTTTCGAAACTTTACACACAAATCCAAGAATTGCACAAACAAAATGCAAAATGCCTCACATCTCTTGCAAAATGAAGCACTGCATTCAAAATATCACAAACACATCTCAAAAGCAAACATTTGGAAAAACCTTTGGCATTATATTAATTCCTGTTAGATTTTTGTGTGTCACATAGAGAATTGTGTGTTGTGTTTTGCAAAAAGTGTTTTATGAAAACTGAGTCAAAGGCCGAGAATTAGCGTATGGTTTTGCAGATGTGGTGTGTGGTTCTGGTGTTTGAGTGTCAGGTAATTGTGTGACAATAAAGATTTTGTGTGTAAGCAAAAAAAAAACAAAAACTGTAAGAGTCCTTTTAAAAAAGTCACTGTAAAGCCACCATAATGGTCTAGTTACAGTTAACTGGACAATGATTAATATTGTTAACTAAAAGCAAACTTAAAATAAATGTAAATATATTTATTTTTATTGCAAAGGCAACATTTCTCATTTTCTTTTAGCTTAACTCTACAAGAACTAAAACTAAAACTGAACTTAAAAGTAACTATATATAAAACAAAAAAGAGACAAAAACAAGCAACACATTTACTAAAACTTAGTTCAAATTAAACTAAAATTGAAAATATGAAATTAAAAACTAAATTAAAATAGTAAAAAAATATATATAATAGTATATACATTCAACTAAATAATGTCTAAAACAATATAATATTAAATAGTATATCAGTGATACTAAAATAGCACTGAACTGGACCAAGTAAACTGGATAAACCTGGGAAGACAATGGTTAATTTCTTTTTCTATTTCAGTTTCTCCCATTTTGCTCCTTCACATGAATAATCTGAAGCATTACGGTGGAAAAGAGGTGAGACAATTCGATTATCGCGCTCCAATCAAACAATTAAGGGAGGTCATCCAGAACACTTACACAGCAATCTAATGGGACCTTTTCACGCATGCACACGCACACATTATCGCAGGTACACATCTCGGCACTTGTGTATAATGGGCCGGTGTTCGTAACTCGCATACGTGCGTATCGGTCCGTATGATGGCCGCTGATGAACACATTCCAGGTTTAGCCCTTGCTGCAGGCAAAACGTTACATCAATTAATCAACAATTAATACAAAAAATACTTTTCTGCGTAATTAATACACAGCTCCCAATTTAGAGACCCTAATTAATCAGTTTCACACTAGCACACGCATTGGCGTCAAAAAGAATGTGTGTTGTGAGAGAGAAAAAGAGGGGAGTGAAATAAAATAGACAGAAAAAAGAAAATATTGTGTATTAAAAATATAAATACATAGCATAATCACATATTGAGTAAAATAGTTCATAAAAGAAAAAAATGGCATTCTGGGAATGCCGTGTCTGGAAAGGATACTTCAATTTTGGCCATAACGACATTTTAAATTGCTGCCCTCATTTCGGAACAGCATTCCCACTGGGAAAGTACTTATGATGCCTTAAAACAATGTCTAGGTAGACAGCTTGCAATGTTTGTTCTAAGAACAACTTGGTTCTGATCCAATTAAGAGCAGAGAGAACAAAAGAGTGAGAGGAACACGGCAGATAAAACTAACTCTCTACAGGGATAAAAACATGACACTAGATCCATGAGGCACTGCGGTTCTATTTACAATGCGTATGTCTTTTCAGTTATGATTCCTATAAATGCGTTTTGGCTAGAGTGTGAGCATAATTAAAGTAGATAGTGAGAGGGAAAGAGAGGAAGATGAATATTGCCTTCTACTTCCCTCTGTTGTTTATGTCTGTCTGAACAGTGTCTGGTCGCTCTCAACCGACTGAATTACGACTTAATACACAGTCCAAGGAAACACACACATAAACACACACTTACACGGGCATAAAAAATTCACAACCTTGAAAACTAGCCAGAGTGCATGTCCGAAAAGAAGTGAAAACACGCATGTGTATATATAGGATTGTCATACAGGAAACTAAATGACCAAAACTTTAACATGACTTGTTCTGTTTCTCTTTTCATTATCATCTCTGTATTTAATTCTGCCCTTATGAATACACAATTTGCCATCAGCAATAATAGTTGTTGGTACAGCAGATAGTTAATATTCCAAGCGTGCATGTGTATCTAGAAATACATCTAGTGAGTGGATTTACAACCAGGGGTTTTTCATTTTTGAAAAAAGTTGCCAGCCACCGCCAGCGATTCTGATGATTTTCACTCAAATTTGATGGCCTCCAGTATATTTTGCTGTATGAAGTAATGTCATTATTGGTCCTTGATATGAGGGCCTTTATTAAATTATTTTTAATTAAACTATTCCAAGTTGCACGCATTATGAATGCTGTTTTTCATGTCGACTTTAAACACTTGAGTGTTCCAGCACCTATTTGGTTTACGAAGGTCCTACTGAATGAATCATTTATTGATGAATGAATCATGTTGCTAGAGGAGAAGTTAAACAAGGCTTGTAGAATCAGGATCATAATCGATATGTCTGATCAGACCTGTCGTCTGAGTGTGGTGTTCTGACACATTTTGGAGTCTTGCTGCAGCGTCTGTTGTTTCCCAGAGCTCTGCCTCCACCTGACTATTCAATTCAAAGCATTGCAGCGGCCACGGAGAATCAATCAGCCGTCGCTCTCAGGTAGTCTCAAAACTATAATGCGTGTGTGACCAAGCATCACAGCGCTTTGTTCCAATAGATAAAGTGGGTAAAAGAGATCTTGATTACTCTGCCAAAAAAAAAAAAAAGTGTGGGAAATGGGTGACTGGGTTCGTGTCTGGAGAAAGATATCCGCTAACTTTCTCATTCATCTTCATGGCAGTTGCTTGGCTTGCTAACGTCTTTATTTGAGTACATGTCATAATCTTACTAATCACTCTGGAGCTGCACGAAAATGACATCATGATGATGCTGATTGGCTGATGGCACTGCTTCAAATATTTCATTGATTGTCCTGTGACATCAAATGCAAGGGGGAAAAAAGTACATAAACCCATTTCACACTTTTAGTTTTTTTTTTCAACTGTTTACACACATTTTCAAAACTTTGCCTCTTTTTTCGAAACTTTACACACAAATCCAAGAATTGCACAAACAAAATGCAAAATGCCTCACATCTCTTGCAAAATGAAGCACTGCATTCAAAATATCACAAACACATCTCAAAAGCAAACATTTGGAAAAACCTTTGGCATTATATTAATTCCTGTTAGATTTTTGTGTGTCACATAGAGAATTGTGTGTTGTGTTTTGCAAAAAGTGTTTTATGAAAACTGAGTCAAAGGCCGAGAATTAGCGTATGGTTTTGCAGATGTGGTGTGTGGTTCTGGTGTTTGAGTGTCAGGTAATTGTGTGACAATAAAGATTTTGTGTGTAAGCAAAAAAAAAACAAAAACTGTAAGAGTCCTTTTAAAAAAGTCACTGTAAAGCCACCATAATGGTCTAGTTACAGTTAACTGGACAATGATTAATATTGTTAACTAAAAGCAAACTTAAAATAAATGTAAATATATTTATTTTTATTGCAAAGGCAACATTTCTCATTTTCTTTTAGCTTAACTCTACAAGAACTAAAACTAAAACTGAACTTAAAAGTAACTATATATAAAACAAAAAAAGAGACAAAACAAGCAACACATTTACTAAAACTTAGTTCAAATTAAACTAAAATTGAAAATATGAAATTAAAAACTAAATTAAAATAGTAAAAAAATATATATAATAGTATATACATTCAACTAAATAATGTCTAAAACAATATAATATTAAATAGTATATCAGTGATACTAAAATAGCACTGAACTGGACCAAGTAAACTGGATAAACCTGGGAAGACAATGGTTAATTTCTTTTTCTATTTCAGTTTCTCCCATTTTGCTCCTTCACATGAATAATCTGAAGCATTACGGTGGAAAAGAGGTGAGACAATTCGATTATCGCGCTCCAATCAAACAATTAAGGGAGGTCATCCAGAACACTTACACAGCAATCTAATGGGACCTTTTCACGCATGCACACGCACACATTATCGCAGGTACACATCTCGGCACTTGTGTATAATGGGCCGGTGTTCGTAACTCGCATACGTGCGTATCGGTCCGTATGATGGCCGCTGATGAACACATTCCAGGTTTAGCCCTTGCTGCAGGCAAAACGTTACATCAATTAATCAACAATTAATACAAAAAATACTTTTCTGCGTAATTAATACACAGCTCCCAATTTAGAGACCCTAATTAATCAGTTTCACACTAGCACACGCATTGGCGTCAAAAAGAATGTGTGTTGTGAGAGAGAAAAAGAGGGGAGTGAAATAAAATAGACAGAAAAAAGAAAATATTGTGTATTAAAAATATAAATACATAGCATAATCACATATTGAGTAAAATAGTTCATAAAAGAAAAAAATGGCATTCTGGGAATGCCGTGTCTGGAAAGGATACTTCAATTTTGGCCATAACGACATTTTAAATTGCTGCCCTCATTTCGGAACAGCATTCCCACTGGGAAAGTACTTATGATGCCTTAAAACAATGTCTAGGTAGACAGCTTGCAATGTTTGTTCTAAGAACAACTTGGTTCTGATCCAATTAAGAGCAGAGAGAACAAAAGAGTGAGAGGAACACGGCAGATAAAACTAACTCTCTACAGGGATAAAAACATGACACTAGATCCATGAGGCACTGCGGTTCTATTTACAATGCGTATGTCTTTTCAGTTATGATTCCTATAAATGCGTTTTGGCTAGAGTGTGAGCATAATTAAAGTAGATAGTGAGAGGGAAAGAGAGGAAGATGAATATTGCCTTCTACTTCCCTCTGTTGTTTATGTCTGTCTGAACAGTGTCTGGTCTCTCTCAACCGACTGAATTACGACTTAATACACAGTCCAAGGAAACACACACATAAACACACACTTACACGGGCATAAAAAATTCACAACCTTGAAAACTAGCCAGAGTGCATGTCCGAAAAGAAGTGAAAACACGCATGTGTATATATAGGATTGTCATACAGGAAACTAAATGACCAAAACTTTAACATGACTTGTTCTGTTTCTCTTTTCATTATCATCTCTGTATTTAATTCTGCCCTTATGAATACACAATTTGCCATCAGCAATAATAGTTGTTGGTACAGCAGATAGTTAATATTCCAAGCGTGCATGTGTATCTAGAAATACATCTAGTGAGTGGATTTACAACCAGGGGTTTTTCATTTTTGAAAAAAGTTGCCAGCCACCGCCAGCGATTCTGATGATTTTCACTCAAATTTGATGGCCTCCAGTATATTTTGCTGTATGAATATTTGAATATGCAAACCAAAATAAAGCCTCTACTTTTAAACAAAAAAAAAAATCTGTTTTATTCTAGCTTAAAGCATTCTTTTTTTTTATCAACACTTGTAGGTTTCATAAATTTTTTTCGGGAGGTTTTGTACTCATTCAGAAGATGTGTAATAGCGCCCCCAAGTGTATAACAGTGAAAACACGAAAAGCCGTAAAAACTCGTCTTTGGCGGGGAAGCGTTTTCTTGTAAAAGACGAGATAGCTCGTCGATGACGGGGAAAGAGTTAAAGTCAATATGAAAAAGCATTTTAGTTTTGTAATGTGACACATTTAGCAGAAAAACAGGATATTTAACAATAAAATAACATGTAGGATGCATGGGACTTTTATCAATTGGGAATTAACTGGAAAGTTCTATACCAGAATGAAGGCATACTTTAACATTATTTACAATATTCTTCCCTCCTGGTGACATAATCCGAGATGGAAAGTTGTTCAGAGGCAGAACAATGTGCGATTTTTTGCAAATCAGTGCAATTCTGAAGATTTCATTGATCATCAATCATAGTGCTGATTGCCTATATATACAGACATTGGGCAAAGGTGGATTTGTGAGGCACACTGTTTGTTACTCGTCTATTCCTCACAATGTCAGATACAATTGTCTGAGAACTGTCAAAACTTGTGAAAGACAACCAAGCTCAGGTGTCTCATTAAAGGGAGAGGAAGCTATTGGTAAGTCAATTTGGTTTCCACCCATATGCAGTATCGAATTTTAAAAACGAATGATTTTAATAATGCATGCTTTAATAACATTAAAGTTATTTACACTAAACCTTATCTAGTGTTACATAAGTCAAACTCGAGGAATGAAAGATTAGGGAGGATGATACAGTAGGGAAAAGCAGGCAGAAAAAGAGAAGTTCCTATTTCCTAAATAATGCATCAAACCCAAGCGGCTCCTCACACACACAGACTCATATCCACTGACCATAACTTGCTGCCATAAACAGCTATAACACTCCACTGTTAAAGACACCGCTATATCAAGCTGCATATGCAGTGAAACACAACGTTCACTCCACTGCAATGTTGTTATAGCCATCCAGCAACAGTAAAATATCCATTTCAAAGGCTTTTAACGCAGATTTAGAAGATGGCTGTAGTGGGGATGGTCTAATGTTGGAGGTGATAATGCTTACAAGAGGACACAGGGGATTTTTAGGCTAGCCTGAGCGTTCTCTGGACTGTCATGTGTCATCTCTGTGTGAGAGAGAGCTTCAAGCATCCCTGTCTGAGAGAAGATATGCCCAGCCCTCTGGAGTGATATTGGCAAAACAGACAGCCGTTCCCAGTTAACTTGTCTTGTAGAATGAACATTGATTTCTATACTCAATAGAAGAAAACATAGGGAGGAAAGCGAGTAAAGTGAGTCTGGCTATCAAAAGTGAATCGTTTAAGACAATAAATTTACATACTGGTCAGAATAGGCAGCATATTTTATTTAACGCGAATTAATATAAAATTAAATAAGTTACAGTTTGTTTACTATGCCGTACTTGCGCTGCTCAGTGTCCATGTTTTATTGAGAATAGCTTTTGTCTTTCCATGCAGAAAAACTGTGACTTTGCTATCATAAAATGGTTCAATAAACACAAATACTGAGTGACTTTCTAGTTAATTTGTGTATTTTTGCTCAGAAAAAAATTCAGTCGAAGTCAAAACTGATTCAACAACTGATTGAAAAAATGATTCACTGGATAGTCAGCCATTTTGTTCCTGAACTGTTTTTGAGCAAATCTATTTGGTTGAGTAAATGATTCAATGATTTAACAATTAAGACACTCAGCTGCTTAATAAATCAGTGCAGTGAATGATTAACTCACTCAGACAGATGCTCGTCACCACCTATTTGCACCTACTGGAATAACATGCAGAAAAAATCTAACAACTACAAATAAGGATACAACACATGTAGATCACTGTCAGGTTTTCATTGTTCATGGCTAAGGTTATTATAAAGCTTGTTGGACATGCGACTATTGCATCTGTAGCTCTTGTCTCTGTGTGAATGTAAGTGAGTCACACTGTTAAACTAGCTAATTTCAGCCATTCTCCAACCATTCCCATGCACCATTAAATGACTACATTCTCAAAATATGAAACATATGGACCTCTTTAATTGGCCAATTTCTCTTGCTAGTGCATTCAGTCTATTCCTGAATCCAAATGAAAGCACACACACATACACACACAAGCCAAATGAAGGCAGACAGGCTCGGTGTACTCGTCCGCTGCCTCGGCTCAGATAGCGGTAGATTCCCCTCTGTTCTATTGATTAATTGTGCCATTATATTTGATGTATTGCTTTCTGTGGCCCATTTATTCTCTTTCTTTCATGTTTTTTTTTTTTTTTTTCCTCAGATTGCCATTTGAGGGATACGCCAACCGGTGTAATAGTCTTCAACATGACCCAACAGACCTGGGTTTAGATGAATAAAACCGTCTTTACATGCTTCCTTCCTGAACGAGTTCAGTGGAAAGGGAGCATGGGACTGCTTTCTTATCAGAAGTTATTGTTCTACCCATGTCACGACTAATTTGTCCCACCAAGAGAGACCCAGAATAATTATTCATATTTAATCAGGTGGAGAATGTGACATGGCCTGCTGGATGATAAGTCATTTTCCATGTTCCATTATCAAAATTTAAAGGAAGCGCCTCCCAGCGCCTAACCAGCACTCACTAAATGGAATGGCTAGAGTGGTTTGGCTTATAAAATCATAATGGGCCTGCCTGCTTTGATAAACTGAGAACGTGGCTAGAATACAAGAGAGAGAGAGAGAGAGAGAGAGAGAGAGAGTTTGCAAGAGGGAGAGGGAGAAAATGAAAGATGGAGGAAAGAGGACAAGGAAAATAAGGAGTCTAAAGGATGGAAGGTAGTTTGAAAAGCAAAAGAGCGGGAGAAAGAGATGAGCTGTTTCGAAAATGAGAGTGAGACAGCAAGAAGATTCAACTGTGGTGAGATCAGCAAATTAATAACTGATTGAAGACTCAAAAAAAAAAAGGAAATGCATAAAAAAACGGCAAAGAGAGAGAAGGCATAGGGTACAAAATGTAAGATCAAAACAATATTACACAAATACATATTTATGTTATTTTTTGGCACATTTGTAAGGAATGTTAAATATATTTTTAAATGATTGAAAAACTAGATATTTGAAATTTATTTTAAATGCAATATTGAATAATAATTTAATTGTTTTATTAGATTTTTTAAATATAATGTTTTATAATATTATAATGCACACACACATATGCATTATAATATTTATAAGCCATTATTATATTTATAAGACATTATATTTAAAACATATTATATATATTAGTGCTGTCAAAAGATTAATCCAAAATAAAAGTTTTTGTTTACATAATATATGTATAATATATATTTATTATGCATATACAAATACACACAGATGCATGTATATATTTAAGAAAAACATGTTTATATATTAAATAGATTTATATATGATATAAGTTATATGACTATAAATATCTACATGTAAATACATGTAAATATTTTCTAAATATATGCTGTATGTGTGTGTATTTATATATACATAATAAATATACACAATACACTGTTTTAGTTTTTAAACAAAAACTTTTATTTTGGATGCGATTAATCGTTTGACAGCACTAATATTTATATATATATAAAATGTTTTAATGTAATATATATGCATTATAATAGAATATTTAAAAGTTCAGAATTAAAAATTTGTTATGACTACAATGAATGGAATATCAATGCAACAGTTTGTTAAAATTATGTACTATGTTCTATATGATATGTCAAGGAGGTCTCCAAGGTGGAACATGACAAAAGCTAGCACCTAGTAGTATAAAACCATGGGACACCAAGATGTACTGCATTTGTGGAATGCGCCAGAAGGAGACGGCTGAAAACCAGAGTAAAACAAACAAACACTCAAGGAACAAAAGGAATGTCCAACAACGATGAGCGTATAGCAAAAAGAAAGAACTGCAAGAAAGCAGAGAAAAAGAGAGAGCAACTCAGTCTTTGGTTTATAATGAAGTTCCTGATGTTGAAGGACTCACCCTGCTCAAGTGGTTGAGGCTTCAGGCTAGTGGCCTTCATCTTGAGCGCTTCCTTAGCAGACATGTCACAGCAGGAGCCTTTATTAGTGTCCTGATCACTATCCGCTTGGTCGCTGTCCCCGTGGCCGCTGTCTCTAAGACTGGCTCGCTCTGGATCTTTGAACGTGGAGCTGCTACAAGTCAGAAAAACAAGACAAAAACGATCAAACGGATTAACCCGGGCAAGGATGCATAGGTTTTTAGTTCTTATCTGAAGAACATTTGTGTGCAGGGGAGTTTAAGACAAATAAAGCTGAGAAAACTGTTAAATAGGCCTTACCTTTGAACAAACTGCTGCCTGTTACCCATGTAATTGGGCTCAGCAGGAAAATTGTCTGTCTGTGAAGGAAAAAGGAAAAGAGTTTACATCTTGCACAACATTGAAATGTGTCCTGGTGTGCAACAGAATCTCCTGGTGAAAGAGATTGATTAATTATTCATAAAAAAGGGGGTGGGAGAGAGGGAGAAATGGAGGGGGGCTTTAATCCTTAGATTTGTGCATTTTAATTAGTCAAGGAAACATGCTAATTAAACATCCAAAACACTCAATTGCACATTTGTGAACTTAATGACCTGTTAGATACAAATAAGAGTGGAGGAGCACAGCAGAAAATGGAATGAAGAGGAGGGAGTGTGTTGGTGTAAGAAAATGAGATGATGAGTTGTTAAAAGCTTTGCACACTCACCCACACATGCACAACCTTCTTTATCCATCAGGGAACTTCCCATTCAACTCTTGTTCGTAATAGAAGCTAATTGTATTTACTTTAGACTGACACTAACTGTAAAATAAATACGCAGCATTTACAGCGATGCAATCTGATCTTCATATTCACTATTCACTGCTTGCACTACGGTGTAGTCTTAATGCTCATTAATGTCTCACCGAGAGCTTATTTTATAGCAATATATTTTATTTAATACCTTTTTTATTTTTCAAGGTTTATATAATTTATATCTCATGTATACATAAGAGAGAGAAATGTATATATCCATTTTCCTCTCTGTTTATTTTATGTCTGTTTTGACTTTGTGTGTGTATCGACACTTTGGCAATATTGTATGTATGGGGGGGGATTCTTGTTGAGAATCCAGTACATTTATGATGAGCGATTCTCACAGAAACACGCCTGTGTCATATATGTATTCAAATAAAAACAAAAAATAATAAATTATTTCTATGTAATATGTAGTAATTTTGTGACATTGTGACATTATTATATGACAATTAAGCACATTTTCTCCCCATTTGTAATTCTTACTATTATAATATAGTAATGTAATACAAAAATTTTACAAAACTGGTCATTACCAGTTAACAGTTTTGTAAAAGTATTGTATTACATTACATTATTATTATATTATTACATTATCCTATTACGATAAAATTATTTTTAAATATTTTTTATTTATTTAAATCATATTAAATCAGAATTAGTTTTTAAACATTCACATACAGTTATCTTGAGATTTTTGCCTACTCTTACACGGTAAGCATATTTACTTCAGCTCAGAAGACTTTGCATATCTGATCATTATATGAAAAAAAGAATATGTCTCAACGTCTACTAATCAGTTCCGCCAAACAAAAACAGAGCTGAGTAATAAGAAACACTTTATTGAGTAGCCTAAACTTCCCCGGTTCGTCATTCTTTCCAGATTTATATCCACTCCTGTGTTTCTCTCTCTTCAATGGCTGACGATGATCAAAAAACGATAACCCCTCTCCGATCTCTCTCCTATATGGGTTTCAATTACTCAACTCAATGTTACATCAATGTTGCCACAATGTGTTTGCGCACCAACTCAGAGTCAATACGGAGTGGAACAGAAGAGAATCAGCTGTGGTCCAGACAATATTGACACGGCTAAACACGAGACTGAGGGAGACTAATGCATTGGTTCATTTCTCCTCTCCCTCCCCTCCCATCCACATCCACTCTCCCTCTCTCTCTACACCATCATAAAACCTCTCAGACATCTTGTTGGTACAGTAATGCAGTGCAGAAACATTCTTTATTACTAACATACGCTTTTATGCCTGACATTACCACATGTACTCGGTATATTAAAGTGTTATCGCACCTGTTGTTTCCAAGACATTTGAAAGATGCAAACAGGAAAATCTGTGTCTTTTAGATAAAAAGAGAACTGCTATATAATCAAAGTATGAGAGCAACGTTTATCTTTTCAATTTTCTTTTTTGCTTCTGAAACCTTGCACCATAAAACAATATATGGAGATTTGCTAGAAAGAGATATAATATTTTTCTTCAATGCACTGTTGGACTTCAAAAGGAGATATTTGAATGGTACGTGACAGATGAAATGATGAAACGAGACGGTAAAGTCACAGCAGGAGGGGATTGTGTGAAAGGTCACGTAGGCCTCCCCTTACCCTCGTGACCTTTATAAAGCTTTGTTGAGACTCTCTATCGCGGTACGGAGCACGTCTTTCAACCCCAGCCGCAGATAAAAAGCACAGATGCAGAAGCCGAATCAAAGGCTAAATCAGCGATTGGAAAGCTTCACAGCTAAAGTTGTAATTGCCATGACTCTTTTGAAAATTCAAGGCGAACTCTGGTTCTGTAACCTTAGTTTCTGAGGAAAAAAAGTGTCAAACGTTTTCTTTAGCACAAGGGTCAGGGGACGAATCAACCTTTTTCGCAGCGTTGATGCATGTAGCTGCGGCATTTCGAGGTAAACAAGAGCAAATTTAGTATTACACAGTACATTCAACTAGCTCTACGTCCAATTTCCCAGAATGCGAAAATCAGGCATTAAAAAAGATGAGTTAAAAAAGGCACCGTCTATTAATAACATAATCGCAGTGGTGCCAGAATTGAGGAAGATGGTTCATTTTGATAGTAGCATCTGTGTGCCCATGGCAGCGACAGGAATCACAGGAATATGACCTCTACACGTCTACATTTTAAAAGGTTGATAAGAGCACTTTCCGGGGAAGTGTTTTACAACATCCTGCCTGTATGCAAACTGCCCCTGGAGAGAACGTCTGAGCGAGAGAGTGAGGAGGATAGTGCCGGTCTAAATCGAGATTTATGAGGCTTTTCTGAGATTATGCAAGCTGTGTCCGCTGGCAGCACTGGGTCATGTGGCCTGCGTATTTATCTTTTCTTCTTCTACCATGTGTCTTTAGCAAAAACTTCATCAGAAGCATCCAATCTGCAAATATCCACAATCAGGAAAAACACAACACAATCTCGCAGGCTGGCATCCAAAGTCAACTTCTTGTTCCAACGGTGTTGCTGTGAGGCACTATAAATAAAGGCTTTGTATCAATAAGTAAAATCTAATAAAAAGTACATTACAGCAGTACGGATCACATATTCTCTTGCCAACTAGCACACAGTCATTTTTTACAAGTCTGGGTCCTGGTTTTAATGAGACATGGACGGCATCAGTTAGCCATCAGGTGACTTTAATAAATAATGCTGCATTGTGGTTTTGCTGTTTTAATATCCAGTCCAGCTGTTAACATGCTACAGGCTAGCAGACAGCTGATGACCTACACTACTTATCGCTGTTACTAAACTTGCGCTTGTTTTAATTGAGTGTTTAAATCCTAATTGAGGACACTGGACCATCATTTGTGCTACTGCATTAATCAAGTATTAAAAACATGCTTAGCTTCCATCTGCATGTTTTCATCTGGTGCCATTAGCAAAAACGCTTAGTACTTCAGACTTTCCATGACTGATTTCTAGATTTGGCTGATTTCTAACTTTTCAAAAATGCCAGATGTTTCTTTATTGACAGATACAAAGGCTAACTGCTAACTCTTACTTCTACATTTATACCTTTTAAAGAAACCATCACAGCTTGTGCATTAATTCTGAAAAGAAAGAAAAAAAGTGGCACAGTGGCACTTTTGTTCAGGTAAACCAAGTATAATACTGCTCAAGTTTTCATTTCCTTCTTTCATTGCATTTTCTTTTAATTTCTTTCCAGTTTTCATGCCCTGTCACTACAAAATATGTGATTAGAAATAATAAAAAAAGATGAACACCCCTGACATAACTCCCTAAAATTAAATAATAATAAAAATAATATTAAAATGTAAAAACATTCTTAAAATAACATTCTTTAAGCAAACACACACACGTACACATAGAAAATGTATATAATTATAATTAAATATAAATATATAATTTATTCAATGCCATGCATTTCATAATTATATTAAATAATAACAATAATACATTTTCTTAATTTATAAATACTAATAAAATGTATATGAATCGAACTGTGAGATAAGATGTAGCTAACTTCTGAACATAAACTTTAAATTCCTCTAACAACAGCTAAGCAAACTCCCGCTCACATCTTGTCATCACAAGCCGCTTCCTTAAAAAGTTTCCTTAAGCTCACAGTCCAAAGAGAAGCAACAAAACGAGAAGGAATCTGTATGTGTAAGGGAGTGTGTGGGTGAAAAACAGACTCTCTCAAGAGATGGGCAGAAAATGGCTCATCTATTTCAGTGAATCCTCAGTACCCTCTCTGGAGTGTTTTCATGGTGACCAGCCAGATGCCTCCTTTCAATAGAGACAAATGAACAAAAGACAAGCAAACCTGTGTGTGTGGTGACATTATTATATGACAATTAAGCACATTTTCTCCCCATTTGTAATTCTTACTATTATAATATAGTAATGTAATACAAAAATTTTACAAAACTGGTCATTACCAGTTACCAGTTTTGTAAAAGTATTGTATTACATTACATTATTATTATATTATTACATTATCCTATTACGATAAAATTATATTTAAATATTTTTTATTTATTTAAATCATATTAAATCAGAATTAGTGTTTAAACATTCACATACAGTTATCTTGAGATTTTTGCCTACTCTTACACGGTAAGCATATTTACTTCACATTAGCGTGTTTACAGGACAAACACAGAGAGAAATATAGAGGCACATTCAGTGAAAGGTACGGAGGTGGGGGGGAAGATGCCATGAGGGAAAGGAAGGGATGCTTATGCAGCATAGATGCCCATCTGCCTTTCGAACATCATTGGAGCTCTCCGGCTTGTGAAATGCATCTGGGTATTCCGGCATGCCAGATATGTGCCCTCTGTCTGACAACACAAACACAACTTAGAGAAGAGTGTGCATTATGAAGACACATTGTCCAGTTTCACCTTGTAAGTCTGCCAATGTGGACAAATATACACAGTTTTTTGACAAACTGTTCACTCTCTGGGATGGTGGCTATATAGTTTGATCATTCACACAAACACTCAGAAGTGTGCAATTACTATTTGATGTACAAGTTAAAAGGTTACATTGAACCCATGCAATGTAAAACTAAGGGTGTTTGCAGTTTGAAACCTTTTTTGTTTGTTTGTAACTAGAGGTAGTGTTTTTGTGCAACATTAAAATAAAAAAATAAAATAATAAAATCTTGGAATTATACAACTTTTATTCTCATTCATTTGACTTCATTCTTAAAATATACTCCTTTAATCTCATAATTGTTTGACTTTATTTTATATGAGGCCTATCATTATAAGGAGATTATATTTATAAATTATAAATGTATATATATATATATTATATATATATATATATATATATATAAAATTCATTGCACTAAATTGCTGTCAATTTCGCACCATAGCTGACATAGCTTCGAAAGCTTATTCTCATTATCTCATATTTCATTATATATTCTCATTATTTACTAAATTATTACTTTAATCTCATAATGGTGTGACTTTATTCTTGTATATATGGCCTATTATTATAAGGAGATTAAATGATTGACAAAATATAATATTTTTCACTATATTCACAATGTTATAGTTTTATTCATATTTTGTTGTGATGTATTTACCACCAAAACTTCTATTCAGAGAAAAGCAGTTATGAGAAAAGCACTAAACTTTGGTAAATTTGACCAAAATCATGCAAAGACGCAAATGAACCTCAAATATGGCTCACTTCCATAATTTAGATTTATTCATACAAACTGGAGTCCACATTAACTGTACCTCAGAAGAAAACTTTCTCAGCAATTAAACAATCTAAACTCTGACTGCAAACAGACTCGGGTCCAACAGCTCCCTAATTGAGTGTAAAACAGCCATCTGACATGACGGGCTATTGAGAATCAAAGGTTTCAAGGGCAAACAGGGCTTTTTCTGCATCTGATTGTTTGGCTGTTTGAACACCAGGCCCCTGGGTAGAATAGCATTTGCGAAATGTACACAATAAAGCTTCATAAACAAAGAGCGATCAATGTTTACAACTACATAACAAACAAGAACAGGACAAGTTACTCCTGTGCGTGCCGAGCCAAATCAAATGAATAAGAGAATAATCTGACTCTCAAGTGATGTATTCATTAAAGTAGAGACAAAGAATGGCCTACTCAATGGCACGAGCATTGATTAGGTCATTTCTCTAGTGCATTACCAAGTGATCAAATTCAATTAGCCAGTCATGTGTTTCCTGTGGTTACTGAGTCTATCAATTGTCTAGCCCTAACGAACCAAATGCCATCGCCGCTAATTTCCTGCTCCCAGCCCCAGACCCCCAGTTAAAAGTTTTGAAAAATGAATTGTTTTCTTTGAAATTAACGCCACATGACTCTAGACGTTTGTGGTCAGAGTTATATTCATCGAGATGAATTACAGGGAGCCCAATAGACACCGCAGGTCATCCGTTTTTATCTAAGCCTGGATTTGACAGGAACCTTTTAAATATAATAGCCACGACACCACCGCTTTCTGTTGTTTAAGGGTTTAAGCAGCGCTGATGTGCAAGGACACACTAGATAAATCGCCATCAATGCTGAAGTCTAATCTGTGTACGTCCCAAATGTCCATGCAAGTAGAATACTTCTGAGTGATATCATTGTCCTAAAATGATCCCAGACAGGAACACAACAGCCATTGTCACCTTTAAAAATATCTTTGTTTTGTTTTGTTTGAGCACAATACAATAAAAAGTCTTTATTTACTTACCCTCATTTAATTTAGTCATTTTTTAAACCTGTATGACTGTGGAACACAAAATATATATATATATATTGGAGACTGTTTCAACTGTTTTTTATCCATACAATTAAAACTCAACAGGGTCCAGATGACGCTGACGGTTACATAGAAGACATCTTCTGTGTTTCACAGAAAGTGAAACTGACATGAATGCTGACATGAATTGACATGGAATGACATGAGGGTGAGCAAACACTGGCTGATTTATCATTCTATCACTTTTAAAATTGTTTTAATGGCCACCTGCATTTCAGTTGGAACTATTGTATGAATGTTATGTCACTGAATTAATATTAATAAGCAAAGCTAATACAAATTATATTATGTCTCCCCTTAGACACTTTTGTGATCATAGCCTCTCCAAAAAATGCTTTTTTAATGCTAAATGTTATTTTAATGCTTGAATAAGAATAATTAATGCTAAAATCTAAACACAGATCTGCATTGCATTTTTTACATGTCTGTTCTTTTGTGTCATGAATACATGAAATCCTTTCTGAGAGCAATTACTGTGATTTCCAATTCCAGAGCTCGTTGCAACTACAGATCAAGAGATCTGAGCCACAAAAGAAGCCCTTATGCATATTTAAGCCTTAGTGTATCTCAGTGGCAATAACCGCATCTAGTCACTATTTCTTTTCACAAATCCCGATTTAAAAAAATGAAGAGAGGGAGATTACAGTAATACCGGGTGGGATTATAAGCGCTTCAGGGCAGTCCTGCTTCTATCTCCCAACTCTCTGTGTCCGGCCGACACAGATGCAGTCCGTGGCAACTGTCATACAGACCAAGAACCAATTTTCTCTTTGGAAATAGCAGAACATAATCCCATTACTAAGTATGTTAACAGAAAAGACAGAAAAGATGGCGACTGTCCATTTCTGGTTTAAAAAATGAAAATTCACATTTCAAATCTTGTGTTTTGCATTATTAAAGCCTCTCAGGTTTGTTGAATGTGAAAAGCAAAAGGCTTTCTGACATGCAAACCGTCCTTACAGCTCTGGTCGTAGTTCTTAAAACAAGTGGAGTGGAAAATACATTTCATAAGCTCATCACGATATGTAAAAAGGCTTTTACAGTGAAATTTTTCATGCTCAGACCCCCTTCGACACTTCAGACAGCAGGGTGAGACCTGAGGCAGACGGTCAAGGATAGAGGGACAGAGTGAGAACGGGAATTTGAGAGAGAGAGAGAGAGAGAGAGAGACAGACAGATAGTGAAGTGGCTTGACTTTCCAGTTAAGCACATTAGAGGTGTGATACAAGGGATAACCTCTCTGAGTTGAAACATGGTCGATAGTTTAACCATTCTGAGGCTTTAGGGAGCAAGACTTGTGAAAGAGAGAGCAAAAGGCATGGGGGTATTTCTAGGAAATCAGTTGCTTTCCCAATTGTAAGAATATCTATATGTAACTATAATATTCTTTCCAAAATACGATGTGCTTAAGTGTTAAGAAATTGCTTTGTGCCACTACATACTAAACTATATATGTGACCCTGGACCACAAAACCAGTCATAAGGGTAAATTTTTCGAAATTGAGATTTATACATCATCTGAAAGCAGAATAAATAAGCTTTCCATTGATGTATGGTTTGTTAGGATAGTGGCCGAGATACAACTATTTGAAAATCTGGGATCTGAGGGTGCAAAAAAATCTAAATATTGAGAAAATCGCCAAATGCAGTTCTTAGCAATGCATATTACGAATCAATAATTATGTTTTAATATATTTACAGTAGGAAATTTACAAAATATCTTCATGGAACATGATCTTTACTTAATATCCTAATGATTTTTGGCATACAAGGAAAAACAATAATTTTGACCAATACAATGTATTTTTGGCTATTGCTACAAATATACCCCAGTGACTTAAGGTTTTGTGGTCCAGGGTCACATATATAGTTTCATCACTTGTTTAGGTAAGTAGGTAGGTAGACAGACAGACAAATAGACAGATAGATAGAGAATAAAGACAAAATAAAGACCATGTTATAATATATATATATAAAAAATCTAATAAAAATAAAGAAAATAAGAACAAATAATCTAACTACAAGCAACAGCAAATAAATAAACAGTGAAAAAAGATACAAATAAAATAAACAGTGCTTTTCATTTTTTTTAGGTAGGTCTAACATAGTTTTTAGGTACAGCAATTGAATAAATCAAATGTAAAATAACATTGCATATTTGACTGTATAAATTAAAGATTAATCCTTATTAAAGTTACAAAAGTTATTCAATCAAGAGCAGTGAGAGATTTTCGTGTTGTTGCTGTTTGATTAACATTAAGAAAGTGCTGTCACTTTAAGAGAACGCACTGATCCAGTGCACTGATACTGTACGCTCAGCCGACTATGTCTGCTAGGATACTCACCAAGACGGGCATTTTGACAATGTTTGTGTGAATTTGTCAATTCAAACACAATACTTCACAGAGAGCTTAATATTTGCGAGCGTTCTGAGACGCACTTCGGATTAGTGACCACACAGATCTTCTCACTGCGCGCGAGTTCACGTCTTCTGGCTCTTTAATATTTAAAGTGGCAATGCTTAAATGAGTTTAGTTTAAACACAGATAGCAACGTGTGCTGTTCAGGTCTAACCGCGCTATCAACACATGATGACGGCATAAATGCAGTTATTCCAGAATAAAGCACTCGCATTGATTAAAGAGTGACTGGTTTGTCCACGTATTGTTTTTTTTTACTCTCTCATCGCTCTTGTTGTAATGTTGAATACCAGAATTTGTATCCATCAACAGAAAAATGCGTTAGCCCAAACTCTAACAAACCATATTACAGATGCATTGAGTTGAACCGCGGTCCTAGTGTATGCCGAACCGTGTGTGGAGAACGGTACGGTTTGATTGTTTACCGAGAACCGTTGCACCCCTAATATATATATATATATATAAATGCCACACATATTGTAGACTGACCCTTGGAAGGGCAAAGAACAGGGAAAGAAAGCAACAGATGGAGATAAAGAATCAGATTCCTTCTTATCAAAGATGGGAAAATGTGTGAGGAGAAAAAAAAAAACCTTGTTCAAAGCTAATTTGTTCAAAGATGTGCACCTCTTATTCCTGTATTATTCCCTTTCAAGTAGTGAGCCCTGCAGTTCGGCCAAAATGTGCCCTGCGAATTCACCGACAGCTTAACAACCTCACTTCCCACGTTGCACTGCATGTTTTACTTGTGCAGAAATCTCCCACATAATTTGATTTCGTTTGGATGAAGTGTGTGGGACTAATTAGAATTTCAAAAAGGTGTTACATGGAAGAGAACCCCAGATGAGATGGTTAGCACCAAACAGCGTGACAGTTAATCCTTATCTGAATCCTGTAGTTTAGAAAAAGGCTAAGTGGTTTCTAAAAAAGCAAACATGATACTGAAATAGATAATGTAAGTATATTACAAATAGAACCATCCACAAATGGACTGCGCACTAATTAAGAGCGGTTCTGGGCGTATGATGCCAACTCTTGAATGTGTTTCTTGAGTGGAAGGGTGTTAAAAGATTCCGCTGGCGGCTTTGAGGTACTGCTTTGGAAATGTCAAGCACACTTCTGCTTCAGTGAATGTGAAGACAAACAAACACATGTGCAATCTGCTCACTCTCACTGGATAAGGTTACCCGTTGGGTTCACGGCTGGAGCAGTGCCGTCAGGGGTCGGTCAGAGTGCAGGGTGTTTCGAATCGGCATGGCTCCATGCTGAGGATACAGAGCTACGGCACATGTCTCTCTGTTACCAAATGCAGCGGCGTGTAATTGATTTGTTAATCATCCGAGGTCGCTCCTGAAAGCCCAGAGCCTCACACAAAAGACTCCTGCATTCCTCCTGATTCTCCTCCACTGGTGGTTCAGACCTCCCGGAGGACACCTCGCAGAAGAGCGCAAAGCTTTTAAAGCACTTTAAAAACAAACAATCTCAAACAAATCCCAAAGATCTGGTCCACTGAGGCCTCTTACATTCATAAACATCGACACACTTAAAAACCAACAAAACGCTGTGCTTAGCAGCCTTTCCATGGCTATTCAATTGATCAATTGTTCTTACTTGTTTTAAATATTATATAAATGTTAATATATATACTTTATTTTAATGATCATCACATCATCACACAGCCTGTTTATTTATTTTTCCTGATTCTCCTCCACTGGTGGTTCAGACCTCCCCGAGGACACCTCGCAGAAGAGCGCAAAGCTTTTAAAGCACTTTAAAAACAAACAATCTCAAACAAATGCCAAAGATCTGGTCCACTGAGTCCTCTTACATTCATAAACATCGACACACTTAAAAACCAACAAAACGCTGTGCTTAGCAGCCTTTCCATGGCTATTCAATTGATCAATTGTTCTTACTTGTTTTAAATATTATATAAATGTTAATATATATACTTTATTTTAATGATCATCACATCATCACACAGCCTGTTTATTTATTTTGTATTTATATATCTTTTTTAAATATATTAAAATATATATATTTTTTTTATTTTAGTTAGGAAATGTTTGAGAAGCCAAATAATCCAACTGAATCATGCACTAATGTTGTTTTTTTCTTTGCTCAGAATAACATTTTGTATAAATGAGGATGTTACCGCTAACAATATTTTTAAATGAGGAAGACATTTTGAGGTATGCATCAAATAATGAATTAAGATAGCTGCTCTTAACATTTCACACATAAAACCATAACATTTCCATAATATTTATTAACATTTATGTTTTCGATAATCTGAATCATTTTAAAATAAATTCCTTGAATGTAATGTATGACTCAATGCATTCTCAGGAAATCGAACTCATAACTGTTTGAGCTACTAGCTTAAGGGAAGAGATGGACTAGATGTGACATTTAAATGAAAGAGAACAACAAATATGACAACCCTAGTACAAAAATGGCAAAGAAATGAAACATATATCAAGATGCCAATAAAGATCAATATAGCATAGAAGAATTTGAACATTAAGAAGCACAAGGTGGAGAACAGGAAAATCAATACACTAAAATCTTCCCAAGCTTCTTAGCAGCTAGCTATATCAACCTGCTTCATCCCAAACATATCTCCTCATTAAAGACAATGAGGCATGACAAGCAAACGAGATTGAGAGACAAACTGTAACCTAAGCCTTACAAGCGCTCAACTTCTACATCAAACTTTTACAGCCCATGTGGGTGAGAAGTGCACAAAGCAATTCTCCATGTTGCTGGAGCCTCCGTTATTTGTTTTTCCACTTTACGTAACAGAGGCCTTTTGAAAATTTCAAGCCAAACCACAAAACACATCCAACTAGACGTCGGCCCTCGATATCAGTCCTATCTGCTCGCTGTTAAAAGGCTGGAGCTGGGAACTTAAATGGAGCTGTGGTCGGAATTCTCCGGCCTCGACGCAGGAGATTAAATTATCGCTGGATAAGTATCTGAGAGGTTGCGTGTGGGAGCATGCTGGAAGTTGGATCTGGAGTTGAGCTGAGGTAACGACACTTGGTCTTTCAAACGCAAAACAGATAACGGGCACAAGTTAAACCTATTTAAGCATGATAACCCCTCGGCCAATAGCCTTACAGCTCTCACCAATAGGGTTAACTCTGCAAAAGAAGGTGTTAAAACTAGTGTACAGCAGGTCAAAGACCTCTTAATCTTTCCTTAGAAAAGACATCCACTGAAAAACACCCCATGCAGTTTGCAGACTGTGAGTGCAGCCCAGTCTTGGACCACCTGTTAGTGATTTGGGAGCTGAGGCTATCATCAGCTTTGCCTAAGCCACCCCCAGGTGTCATGCTGCGTTTGGCCTCTGCGTCATGGTTGTGTGTGTGTGTGGAAGAAACTGTCGAAATTAGCAGAACTGGTTTTGCTTCAGGATCCAGATTTTACATTGAAGTTGCAAGTTGCAACACAATATCCAATTGTAAAATTATTCACTGTGAACTGCATAATCTGCACAATAGGTAAAATAAGGCAAACATGATTATATGATTATGATTATAATCAACCGTGTTGGGCAGTAACGCATTACTTAGTAACGCGTTACTATAATTTGATTACTTTTTTAGTAACCGAGTAATTTAACGCGTTATAATTTTCAAAATAGTAATTAGAGTATAGTTACAAGCCGAGGTCTCTATATGTTACTCCCGCGTTACATTGCTGACAGAATGCAGTGTTTTATAATCTAGAGATTGTAAAAAGGATGTAGCTCACGCACTGTCGAGTCAAGTGCCAGTGGATTAGAGACCTGCTCCCGTGAGACCAGACGCAACAGAGTGCTGCGCGGGACAAGATAGGCGAGTGCAGGGACTCGTGTGTGTGCAGGATGCGGAAGAATAAAATGATTCACGGGACTCGCAAAATAGAAATATCTGAACATAAAATATCTAAAACAAATACATTGTTATTCATCTATTGCACAAAAGCAACATGAATGAATATATATGATTAACAGGTGCAAGCGTATGCAGAGTTTCTATTTAGGCTATAACA
>NW_015505182.1:5582776-5653536 GCF_001515645.1 Sinocyclocheilus grahami
AATAATAATAATAATAATAATAATAAATGCCAAACATATTTCTTTGGGGAAAAAAACATGGTGCTAAAAATATAATTACTTTTTTTGTGGTGGATCGAGTGAAATAAACATAAAATGTAGGGTATCGTCGGATGCTTGTTGGGTTGAACGAGAAATATATTCTCTGTATTTTCGTACATCTGTGTCTGAGTACTGCTGATTAATTATGTGAGTCTTTGGGTGTATTTGAGAATATAAACGCTCTGCCTGTATACTTTTATTTTTTCCCACCATTTCTCCCCCGTCTCCCTCTCTCCTCTCCAGGGCTGGTGATGAACCTTCTCTACAGCGGTGCTTTATTCACACTGACACCTGGCCCATCTGAAAATCAAACAATACAGTCTGCACTCAGTATCCAGGGCATTCAATTACCAGGGTTGTTGTTAAAAAACAACAGCTCTCATATCGCTACTCTGTAAGCAGCACAACAGCACAACAGCACAAAAACACAAACAAATCCCCAAATGCAAGCATGTGCACCATGCCCTTTGTGACACAGCATTCAAAAATGCAATACACCTCTCTCTCTCCTTATATCTACCTCTCTCCTAGGCATGAGACTCGGGCCGAGGGGTGTTATTGCATTAATATTGGTAAGGTAAAGACTTGGGTGATGTGACGCACCACGCGTGACAGGCTCGAGCGAGCAGGGAACGCAGGAACGTGCGCTGAATGCAAAGCTTGTTTTGCGGTACGCGATCCAACCAGTTTGCGCAACAAACAGCACTGGGGCTGAATGAGAAACAAGACTGACCTGTCAGATTCTAATGCGCAGGGAGGATATATCTTTAGTGAAAAGACAGAGAGAGAGCAAGAGAGAGAGCAGGAGAGAAGTGGTTTGAAATGTATGCTCAGACAAAATGGAAGAAAAAGCACTGAACTGTGAGGTGATTATCTGACAGAACAATAGACCTGTATCTTAAGAAATTTCTGGCAATGACCTGCAAACACAAATCAGAAGCAATCGTATACACTGTTGATTTGCCGCAATAATCCAGAACACTAAAATTTGCAACAATAAATTAATAATGTCACTATACGGTACATGCGGAATAAACTATATAAATAAGCACTAAGGTTGTGTCTTAAAGTGCCTCTATTATGGGTTATGAAAGGTTCATATGCATGCATGCAAGGTCAAAAACACTTTCATTTTCTTATAATATGCATTTATGTTTATCTTATTTGCTCAACGACTCCCAAACGATTCGCTCAACAATTCATTTTTCCAAACCCCTCTTTGCGTGACGCTAATCTGCGGTGATTGGTCCGATTGGTGGATTTAATTTCCATTTCATCATGCCTGATAAAGCAGCATTTGTGGGCGCAGTGCTGCTTTGTGTACAGCCGTTACCGGGGACACAGCTGTTTTACCACTCCAAAAGCGGCACCTAGTGGCAAAGAATGAATTTGCATTTTCATTCAGACCAATGTGAAAATCAAGTTTTCCCAGTTCTGTGCGCTCGGGCAATATGCTAATGTTTAATGTTGATGTCAACATGAAAGGGCTTGAGATTTGTTTTAAAAATGACTCGTTTAAATGATTCAGAGTTGACGCTTTCTTTTGAGAGACAATAACTTTATACACGGTGCACTTTCAGATTTAAAACTTTGCAGGATGTTTTCATTCACATAGAGCTGTTACACACTGCATGAAAGGTAATTTTCAAAAATCCATAATAAGGGCACTTTAAAATTTAGACAGCATTTTTGGAACCATATTTTACATGTGTATATATAGAATACTATTATTTATACAATATATGCATTATATTAACAGTGTTGGGTAGTAACGCTTTACTGTAATTTAATTACTTTTGTTAGTAACTGAGTAATTTAATGCGTTATAATTTTCAAAATAGTAATTAGAGTATAGTTACAAGCCGAGGTCTCTATATGTTACTCCCGCGTTACATTGCTGACAGAATGCAGTGTTTTATAATCTAGAGATTGTAAAAAGGATGTAGCTCACGCACTGTCGAGTCAAGTGCCAGTGGATTAGAGACCTGCTCCCGTGAGACCAGACGCAACAGAGTGCTGCGCGGGACAAGATAGGCGAGTGCAGGGACTCGTGTGTGTGCAGGATGCGGAAGAATAAAATGATTCACGGGACTCGCAAAATAGAAATATCTGAACATAAAATATCTAAAACAAATACATTGTTATTCATCTATTGCACAAAAGCAACATGAATGAATATATATGATTAACAGGTGCAAGCGTATGCAGAGTTTCTATTTAGGCTATAACACGTGTTTGCAGCATTGAGCAATGCAGTGCTGACATTTGCGTGCTCACGAATCCTCTCATTATAACACACAAATTGTAGACATTATGAAAGATTCATTATGCATATACGTATTGTGTTATAACAGAGATTTGTGAGATTGTGAAGAACTGAGCTGTCTTTTAGAGATTATAAATGCAGCGCACTTTGCTGGCATTCTGCCATGCCAAACCATGCACACAGCAGCCGCTTGCTTTAGTTAAAAATAACAGTGTTCTGTGAATGTTGATGCTTTAATAAGAAATATTTATCGGGTGCGTGTATGCTGGGATTTCATAAATTTCACGGAGAAAAAAAGTAACGTAATGCAACTAATTACTAATTACTTTTGAAATAAAGTAATCAGAACAGTAACGTGATTACTTTTAAAAGGAGTAATCAGTAATCAGTATAGTAATTTGATTACATTTTCAGAGTAACTTGCCCAACACTGATAATCAATAATAATAAAATAAAATACATGATACATTATACATATTATTAGTATTATATATTTTGTATTTATACTTATTATTAGCAGCTGGAGATAGCTGGCTGCCATTTTTTTGCTGCGGCGCTCGATGAGCAGTTGGGGGTTCGGAGCCTTGCTCAAGGACACCTCAGTCATGGTATTGAAGGTGGGAGAGAGCGCTGTCCATTCACTCCCCCCACCTACAATCCATGCCAGTACAAGACTCGAACCCGCAACCTTTGGGTTACGAGTCTGACTCTCTAACCATTAGGCCACGACTTCCCCGGACTTCCCCAAAAATGTATCAGAATGCGAAGGATCCATTTAGAACCAGTGATCTTAAACGTGTGTGTGTATTAAGAAACCTTACGCACTTATCGGGAAGTCCGATATGAATGAATGAAGGAACCTGATCTCTGCAGCACAAATGATGGATTATTTATGTGTAACCCTCTCAGAGGTCTGAATGCTGAAAATACTAATGCATCAAGGAGCAGTGATGAGTATATGAGCTACCTCTCATCTCTCATATGCTTTTATGATGAGCACAGCTATTGTTATTGGAAGCTTTCATTTTTCTTCAAAGAAGATGAGAAGTTTAAAACAGGATGTCCATGGACTGTCTGTGTTGGTATCACCGAACCGCATCTGTGACATGTACAGCCTCAGGGAATAAAATATCGCTTTTCTCCTCCCCTTCTCCCTGAAATTCCAAACACAGCAGTTCACACGCTTTCTCAAAATAGAGGCTGTTTCATGCCAAACCGCCATCATGCAGGAACAATCTCCACAGACCATCAGGCCGGCGTGTGAAAACGCTTTTATAATGTATTAAATAAAAAGGTGGTTTGAAAACAAAGTACACTCAATTCAGAGTATATTATGTCCAACACAGAGCTTAAAGCAGTGCAGCAGAAGCAGTTTCATCTCTGATCATCTCCTGAAGGCTCCCAGTGAACAGCAAAAGATTCATTAGTAGAAGTTTAGATGAGAAACAAGAGACTGTGTGTTGCTGTTGATCTCAAAAACGGGATGTTTTCTTTTTTCCACAAAGACTATAGATAGAACCAGATTTTTTTTAATGTGAGTGCAACTTATTGTAAGTTGCTGACACATTTCAAACTGGTTGCTAGTGTTTTTTGGTTCAGTAATATTCAGATGGTTGCTAGGGTGGTCTGGGTGATTGTTAGGGTTTTACTGTAGGTGGTCACGTTCATGCCGAGATGCAGTTCTCACGGTTAGGTGTCTGTTCAAATCCCAAAGCATGAATGATAGCATGAGCCCTAGAGCAAGCAGCACTAATTAAAAAACACCAAACTAGCTAGAGCATTTTGCGATGTATAAGGAAAGGAGGGTGGTTAAACATATCCACTCCTGGAGCATGAGCCAGGCATAGAATCCAGAAACCATGGGACCAGACTCCATTAGACTCCATTCATTAGCGCAGCAGCCTTCCTCTGCAATCTGAAATGCTTTAATAAAGATTAAAATGTTGCCAACTGACTCAACAGAGAAACAGAGCCTTGAATTTAGGTCACGGGGAGATGATAAACAATTCATAAGCGAAGCCCACAATTAAATATATAATATGATTCAATATAGTAATGAAAGAAAGCATTGTTAAGCTGCTAGACTGCTCTCCAAACAACTCCAGAAAAAGATGCCACACACACAAAAACACACATGCATTCGCACATAAAAGCCGGCGTGCATTACAGTTGTGGCAGCGCTCAGAACAATTGTCTTTCACTCCAAGGTGACTCGTTCTCTCTCCATTTTTATTTCTCTCAGGGTCAGCTACATGCATCTCTCTTTATGCGTGCGTATAAATTGAGAAAAGCGAGGTTTGCTTAATGCAATGCTGTCAGAACGTCCCGCAGCAGCCCTGTCCGCTGTGCATTAAGAACCTGTCAGCCAGAGTATGGAATTAATCAGCAAACCCCTGAAGAAACAATTGCATAATCTAAAGCTATAAACTCGGCCAACCTTGCCTTCAAATGCGCTTCAATTTCCACCTTCAAACGGGAGATTGAGGGAGCTAAAGGGTCTGAGTCAATAGATTTCTCTCTCCTTTCAGCCCTCCAATCTTTTTTTTCCTATAAAGAGGAATGATTGACTGCTCATCCTGCCTTCCCAACAGTTCTGAATACAATGCCATATGAGTTCTTTTTTGTTTTGTTTTGAAAGTGACCTCTGCTTTGGCTTCGCTATACCTTTTTGTTTGTTATGAAAATACCGACTCCTGCCTCGGATTCCTCGGAATGGTGGCGCTAAGGGTGGGATTCTGTCCTGAATTCATCTTTTTTTCACAACTTGCCTTGTGTCGTTTTCTTGTCTGATCAATTTTGTCAGTATTAAATCAATTTAGGGCTGCAATTATGTTCTGTAATTAAGACAAGGCAGACTTTTGACTTTCGGCATAAATTACAATATCAGTGTTATGCAGGGGCGTTGCTAGTGGGGGGAAAAGTGTGACAGAGTGCATAGGGCCCAGAGGTCTGGGGGGCCCGCGATCGCCTATTGGCCATCGGGAACACCGGGACATTCCATTCGAGTAGTGGGCCGATCACCGAAATGTGTTGGCAGAAATGGATTTATTATAAATGTAATGTTATTACATGTTGCGAAATATTTAAATTTTATAGAAGGTTTTATATATATATATAAAAGGTTTTAAGATTTTATAGAAATTTTATGTATTGTAGGTTGTTCATGTTTCATTTTTTAACTAGAAATTGTATAGTTTATTATTCCTTGTTATTTATTTTAAAAACCATATAACCATGGTAATGAGGACCATGGTTTTACTTGTGACCCCCATCCTACTAATACTAGTCAGCTAAACTCTGGATTCTAAGCAATAACTTCTTTCTTTTTAGATGTTTAGTTCTAATTAATTTTAATTCAAGTAAAATGTTAATTCAATAAGGGCCTGATTAAAGATACATATCCGTGTCTTATATAAATTAGGTGTTTATTATTTACAAATAATAAAGTTCTTAAAGGGAGATTCACCCAAAAATGAAAATTGTCATCATTTACTCAACATCAGTAAAAAAAAAAAAAACAAAGAAAAAAAACTTTACTACCCCCCCCCCTTTTGAGGGGCCCCCAATAGTCAGCTAAACTCTGGATTCTAAGCAATAACTTCTTTCTTTTTAGATGTTTAGTTCTAATTAATTTTAATTCAAGTAAAATGTTAATTCAATAAGGGCCTGATTAAAGATACATATCCGTGTCTTATATAAATTAGGTGTTTATTATTTACAAATAATAAAGTTCTTAAAAGGAGATTCACCCAAAAATTTAAATGGTCATAATTTACTCAACATCATGTCATTCCAAACCTGTATGAATTTCTTTCTTCTGTGGAACATAATTTGAGAAATTCAATTTTTGTCCATACAGTAGAAATCAAGGGTAACCAAAAGGGTTTGGTAACATTCTACAAAATCTTCTTTTGTGTTCAACAGAAGAAAGTCGTTTGGAACGACATGAGGGTGAGGAAATGATGACAGAATTTATTAGCAGTAACTTTCCAGCAGTCTAGCTCAAAATCAATGCATTACTGTCAAGTGCGTTTCTATGTGACAAAAATGCATTATTAAGTTTGTTGCATTTGTCATGAATTAAGTAATATCTATCAGTATTAGTTTATGTCCTGTTTTATTTATTGTTTTTTTTACTCCAATTGAAGGCCCTATGACCTATCAAAACATTCAAGGCAGAATTTGTGGGCCAGATGGGCTCGATTTGTCCTGGGCCAAATTTTAACCCCAGTCCAGCCCCCACCCCTGAACGTTATTTTACATTTTACGATCGCAACTCATACCCCTCCTCCACTGAACGTGATGTTGAAGGGGCCCCATAGCAAATTCAGTGCACATGGCCCAGAATTCCTAGCGACGGCCCTAGGTGTTATGTTCTACAGACAATACTAAAGGAATTAAACATGTTGGCTTTTCTTATGCTCCAATTTTCTATCCATACAGACATAAAAATATATAGATATGCTCGAGGAACGAGACGGAAAACTTTAGGACAAGCCAGGACATTTGTGGTTCTTGCAAAACTATTTTATTAAGATATGAGCAACTATGTTTTAACATATAAAATTATATTTTAGAATCGTTTTTTCCATGTCAAGTCAATTATGTTTTTCAAAATATCCTCTTTTGTGTTTCACAGAAGAAGGAATGTCATAAGCGTGACTACATTCTGACAGAAATGCCATTTTTTGGGTGAACTATCCCTTTAAAAACACGCAGCTGGAAAGGCATTCGCATCGCTGAGCCCTGCATATTCACTGACCTTAGATCCGGCTCAGAATGGAGGCAACAGATTTCGAGAGCACCACTTCATTTATTAACAAATCAATTGACGGAAAGGTGTGAAGATTGCTATGGTGACAAGATAATCTAATCATCAGAAATTTGGATTTGGTCGTCAGCGACATGAGCCATTGCACCTCTAATGTGAAATGGCAAGAGCATAGAGAGAGCATGTACGAGAAAGCGAGGCTGCAATTATCAGATCCGAGTGTGTTAGTGGTCTTTTAGAAAACAACTCTCTGACTGGCCTGGGCAGTTATGAACCTCTCACTCTTTGGATCAATCAATCGTGCAGAGACTGTGGATTGATCTAACTTTAAAAGGGCGCCAAGAATGATGGAGAGATGGTGCATCCTTCAAGGCGCATTCATTTTGTTATTTGTTTGTAACGTGAGCATGTTTTGATATACTGTTTTTGCAAATATAAGTGGATAGCTATACAGTAATCTTCAGTCCGGTGTTTAAGTGCTGTGATACAATACAGATACTTGAGTGAGGCATTGATTTACAATCTACTCTCAGAAACCTTGCATTTGTCTACTGTATTAAACTGAAGAACGATCAACATTATCTGCATGATTTCTGACTTCTCTGTAAAAGTAAATGCTTTATAATATGCCAGCATCTTATACTATTTCTGTGCTGATTAAATAAAACAATGCAAAAATCAATCCAAGTATCTGTTCAAGAGGTTTTGGTTCAAGTTGGGCACCTTCATATTTTCTCGACAAAGTAAGGAAAAACATGACGAGCAAAGAAAATGCAGACAATTATAACTGATGCTTTATCAATATATATTTTAGCATTTTTCTGCTGCCACCAAGAATGATAGGAAAAATAGTTTTGCCACACAAACCGGTCACCCCATAACCTAGTCAACTATCATAAACTTAATCGTAAATCATTAATCATAAATGAAAGTAATAGTACTTTCTGGCAAACTTTATTGATGTATGAACAGTAAATAAAATAAAATAAAATAAAACAAAATAAAATAAAATAGTACAGCTTCCTTCTTGAATGAGGAAATAGGCTAAAATCTGTAAACGTAAGATTACATATTCAATAACATATTTCAAATTAGCAAATAAAACGTCTCGGGTTACTTATGTAACCATGGTTCCCTGAGTAGGGAACGAGACACTGCGTCCTCTAGGTTTCTTGCCATGCTGCGGACGCAAGCTTCAGACGAAGAAGTGAACGATGTGTAGCTCCCGGCACCGATTTATACTGTAGTCGCACCGGTAGTGACGTCATGGCTGTCGCCGGCCAACGAGTTGGTGTTTTTTCAATGTATGCTTCAGATACGAGTCACGACGAGGCGTTCCCCATAGCGACCCCTAGAGGACGCAGTTCGAAGTTCCCATGAAAGGGAATCTGATGAATCACAGTTGAAAAATAAATAAATAACAAATAGATTAAAAAAAATCATGTTGATCTTGCTAAAAGTGCACTGGTATTCTAGAGTAAATTAAAAATAAACCCTACAATTGGACATATTTTTATGGAAAGGCAGAACTTTCCTACATTTACAGCCACCATAATGAGCATTACAGTTTCTCCCATTCATTTTCCTATGAGTAGTGTCACCTGTCACCTTATACATATGTCTTACTGTATGTCTCTGCATGAATGCTGCATTATTGAACTTAAGCAAACAGAAAAGGACATCGCCCTCACAGACAGAGAGAAAAACAAAACAAATAGACAGAAGAAAAGTACCATAAACAGATAGAAGGTTTTTGCCAGTCAAGCATTTTCCCACTCTATTTACTAGGATTAAGAAAAACAAACAGAAATAAGAGCCCCATAAAAACCGCCAGCCATTTTCTTTGGGTGCTGACAGCCCTCAGCCCATCAGTGCAGGTGAAAAGATGTAACTGTAGACAGGTAAGACTGTGTACAAAACATGAGCGCTGACAAGTTCACTCATTAAACTTGACCGGGCCACAGTTGCAGGGTTTATATTACCAGCTGGTCCTGTCACATGGCAATCCGATATCTCGAAAGAGAGCCATCTTCCTGCACACAACACTTCACTGGAAAGACAGGCCTAGAGCCAGGAGCTATCTTTAGGTATTTCACTAAAGCGTGAGGAATAAGAGACGAGAGGAGTATGAAGAACTTGTTCGAACATCACCCTGAGGCGGACAAGAACTGTGCAAATTTACTGTTTATGCTAGCGGGAATTCTTTAATTACTATTTTCTTTGACAACATTAATGGCATCAGGACGTTGCAACCAACAACATGTCTGTTGGATATTTAAAAAGAGTTCCGCAAATCGTAAAATGACATGATGCGAGAAAAAGGAGACCGTTAAGAAGTGGAAAGCTGATCTCTCTTTACTTCCCACAGAAAAAAAGACCACAATTCCCAGTGTGAAAAAGTACCTAAGAACACATCTGTCGAACGAAAAAAAAAAGATCTGTTGATTGGACAACTGCCAACACTTAATAAAACATGTTCCACATCGTTTGACACTGAAACAAGATGCCGTTTTTATCGTTATCTTCTACATGTCAATTCCCAGATGTGTGCTTTGTGAATTTTAATGCTGATGTCCGAACTTTTCGTCTTTTGTGGAAAAAAAAAATTAAAGGAAAGTAAACAAACACGGCCTTAAGTGGATACTGCCATTTAAACAGTTTAGCAGAAGCTGCCCCATGGGAGGTATACCAAGAACCCTTCTTGGTATACCTCCCTGTCTAGAGTGGCCCTGCAGGGGAATGGACGCAATATGCAAATAATAAAAGGAGAGATAGTGCTTGAAAGCACAGCTTGTGATTGAACAATGCTCCACGATTTCTGCCACATAGAGTAAGAACGCAGCAGAGAGCTGTGAGGACTGGCTTCCCTATGGCCAAACATGCAGCAACAGACAGCTGTGTGTGTTTTTGCCGTGAAGACGCAGAGAAAACGATCTGTTCGCATTGATTAAGAGCAGAATTTGCAGAAGTTTTTGCTGTTTTCTTTGGCTACAAAGTTTGGAATTGACAACCGCAATTACTAACAGGTGCGACTTGTGGTTTGCCTGTTCATACAACAGCTTACAGAAGTCGTGGTTGGAATAGTGGCTCTTAATCACTAACCATGCACACATTTGTGTGTGAAATCTGAATGCAAATGCTTTCAAGAACAAACAATTGATCAATAACTTTTGTATTAAAATTTTAGAACAACTGAAACCACACATATGCAAAATCATGCAACTTTAGAGAGCATCATATATTTGCTGAGAGTGGTGAAAAACTAAAAGAAAGACCTTATACGGAGATGGTTTGGGTTTGGTGTTTTATGCAAATTAATAACATTGTGCACACAGTCGCTCATTTAGAATATTATTCGCTCATTAACATTAGAACTTATTTAAGAACAAATGAATGTGTACGAATTAACTTTTAATATGACTATATTTACGATACACAATTATTAGTAAATGATAAAAAATGGATAGCCAAAGTCAAATTATTTTTCTATCTGTGCTATAAATATGAACACCTATTACTACAGCAACTGAAGTAAGTATCAAAGATGGCGAATCTTAAAACCTCAATGTCTTTTCATAATTAGCACATTAATGAGTCCAATCAAGAAACTTATTTTAACTTGGCCTGGCATCTTTAAAATATGGTATTCATGCGCAAGATGCAAAAAAAGCAGTGCTACGTAGTACAAAAGAAAAAAAAAACAGCACAACATAAAGCAAAAATGCTCTAAAACAGGTCTAACAAACCTGTTACTGTGTTAATGTAGTATTTCACTATCTGCTAATGTGTGGGATTTCATTTCATTCATTAAATCCAGCACAAACGTAGTCCTTGTGTTCAATTATTCGTTTTCCTGCCTTGGATTCTTTCATTCTGGCCTTGCAATTTGATTCTGGCTTTGTGTTTAGCAGCCACACTGTTCACACAGCTAGCATTAACTATTTACAAGTTGCTACATCATTCAGAGGGAAGGAACAAGGGCAGAGGTCAACCATTTGACACATGTAACCTAGCAGATTTCTAGCTTAGCGTCTGCATCATTTAAACATGCAGATGATGTTTTTGTTTCTAATTAAAGAGCAGTTGTCTTATTGAGTGTCTCGTCTCAAAAACTAAGCGCCACATGGCTAAAAAGGCTAGCTGGCAATTGGTGCCAGAGAAAAAGAGAGAGAGGAGTGTACACACAAACATAAGCCATCTGAAATGTGGGCGTCACTCTGCCCGACATCACTGACACAGTCTAAACCATGTTCATCAGGGTTAGCTTATCCCACTATCCAAAACAAACAAGCACATAAGCAACCAAACCTTTGACAGCAACTCCAACGCCAATGCCCTCAAGCATTAGCAAGGCTAGCTTTAGCCACTACTGTTCGTGTGGAGGAGCCAGAACAAATATTGACAGGGAGCAACAGGGATTTGTATCCCAAACACCCCGCTGTGCAACGTCCTTGTGGATAAGGAACGAGGAACATTGGTGTTTACTGTGAAATCAATAGAAAAAAAGAACATTTTGTTGCAGGTATAATTTAAACAAACACCAAAAGTTTTGATGCTCAATTCCTCAAAAATATTTTACTCCACTATGTCCTGAGTTGACCAAGCAAATTAGTTTAAGTGCCTCAATGTTTTCTGCCTCGAGGGTCAAATCTTGTGGTCTTATAACTTTTGCCGGAATATTTCTCCTTTTCACATTCAGAACGAATAGGTTTTAGGGCTTGCTTAAGTAATTAAATAACCCCTGCTCTGTAAGAGCATTACTTGCCTGCTGCGCTTTGCAAAAATTACACATAAACTAACATAAACATCTAAAATGATCTGTGCTATACTCTCCTAGATCAGCACTGCTCTTGTCCCAGACACACTTTCAATTTTAAAATATGGAAATCCATCATACAAATATGAATTATTAAATGTTTAAAATTATGATGGCTATCTAAACAAAGACTGAAATACTCATAAACCATTTAAATATTTATGAGAAGATAATTTCTAAATGTGTCAAAAACTGTCCCACAGCTGTGGCATAATTTTCACCACAACAAATAAATCCTAAAAATGTTCTCCAAAGATGATGTACTTGTTTAGGAGAATATATTGTCATTTCCAATCAAGCTGTAATTTTGTCAAATTATGCAAAAATGTGTGATAATACAGTTTAATTGTCATTTCCACCACAAAAAGCTGTTATGTTATTTGAGACGTGACAGAAATGACTATGGGACATTGTAGTACATTAATAATTAATAGCTATATATATATATACGTATATATATATATATATATATATATATATTGTACTACAATGTCCCATAGTCAATTTTTGGGCATACAGTTAAAGAAAATATGAAACATCAGCACTGTAAACTATAGCAGTCTCTCTGGCTCCAAATTCACTGAGATAAGATGTATTTGGTCACAAAGAAGGATAGGAAGAAATCCGACAGCCTCTCTCATATCCGTTCATTTCTCCAGACCATATGTATCATTCACTCATCCATCCATTCATTCGTCTGCGCATTCAGTGGCACGTCATCAATCTAGCCCAGCAACTCCGGCACAATGACTTTCTCAAGATTAATTCCATCGTTCAAGCGGAACTGTACAAGGGCGGGGTAAAATTACGAATGCGTTTATGAGTTATTAATGGCCTCGGCCCGCTGGTTCCCAAACGGGTCTGGGGTTCCAAACCACGCAGGGCGGACGGAGCTGGGCTATACAACTCAATAAATAATTCAACGGCATTACTTGGATTTCCAGAATTGCCATACATTATACATGCAGTTCAACAAATGTCTCTGCTATTATACACATATCTGTACACTTCAGCTGTGTGGTAATTAATCGCCTAAATGTGTGCCAAAAAACTACAGAGATCTTTTCACCCTCCCTGCTACATTTTTCATGCCAAGGTTTTGACACACTCCAGTGCACCCAAAGAAAATCAGCGACCACGTGAAGGAGGAACGGAGGGGAGGACTTCGTTTTTGGCTTCGCGGGATTGATTTTCATCTCCCGAAGAACTGGGCTAATCTCAATCCTTCTTCTAATCTGGATTCAAAGCACTTGAAACCCAAGGCTTCTTCGCAGATGAATAAAAACAAGTGTCTGTTTGTGCAGCATAGATGAAGGATAAAGAAAATATCCAAAATATGAACACATTCTCTGATAGACCATTTAATAAAGGTGAGGTTTTGTGGTCACACTCTTCCGCTGTTAACATGAAGCGGTGTGAGAAATTAAAGACGTTTATCACGACATTCTGGTCTTGTCTTGTTCTGTTAAATTTGATGATTTATTAATGAGCGAGTAAATATAGCAGAGGATCGAATGAGCTGAGAACACACACACACACACACACACACACACACACACACACAATAAACAGCCACACAATCAGTGATCACGAGGTAAAGAAAATAAAACCCATGCAACTCTAGAAGGCCTAAAGCTTGGAGAAATCAAACAAACAAAGGCAGGATTTACTGTAGGGTCTCATGTGCACCGTTTTGGCCTGGCAGACAAGTGCTGTTTAGATTTCCCTCGCATACTGCAGAACACATCGATCACGTGTGTATATCAAAACCGCCTATCAATAATTCAGCGTGAACACACCATCTGAAAATATGAACAAGACACCAAGGGCAGAAGAAAGAACAAATTTAATACGCAAAAGCTAAAGAAGGACGAGCTGGGACCGAAAGAGGAGGAAGAACTCCTCTCCGAACTTTTATGATTATCTCTCCTTGATCCCTATTTCTCTCTTTCAGTCTTTTGTCTTTAACTCCAAGCCGTAAACAAACTTAAAGGGAGGAAATGCATTTCAAAATGTCTATGCCTCAGTACACAAAACTACGCTGAGAGAAGAGAAGAGAAGAGAAGAGAAGAGAAGAGAAGAGAAGAGAAGAGAAGAGAAGAGAAGAGAAGAGAAGAGAAGAGAAGAGAAGAGAAGAGAATTTTGGTGGACAAACAATGGGCTGTTACAGCCATCAAGGGGAAATGTTATGACTCAATTTGCAAGCGCACACACATACATACACACACACACACACACACACACACACAACACACACACACATCGTATAATGCAGCATGCAAGGACAGAACCATTAGCATGCATGACTGTGCTCTCACTCCTGCTGTCCCACTGCAAAACACACACAGTGCGCGAGAGAGAAAGAGGGCACTAAACAGATTGTCAGACATTGACTCTCTCATGCCTTGCCATTTGACAGTATTTCGCTTCAGTTCCCAAAGCAATACATCTAGAACTCATGCAGCAATTTGATTACCTGACAGCCGCTTTTATCGCTCAATTTTGCAAAAACAAGAAGACAGAAACGCAATCTCCATGAAACACTGCGACTTCACCACACCACACAACAGCATTATGCCACAAGCACAACTACAGTCCTCATATCAAAGCAGTTACTCAACAGCATGATTTGTTGTCATCTATTTTCCACTCCTCTCTTTCTGTTTTTAGGTGCATTTAATGGAAAGAAATTGCTCAGATGGACAATCCCTGGAGAGGCATCACTATTTTCCGTCGGCAAACTCCCTCCAACCGCTGACCTTTATAACCGGAGTGTGTCAACCCCGCTGCCCTCCTCCAATTGCTACTCACTTGTTTTACCTTAAGTGCATCAGTTGACCTCTCTATTTAGGATAAACACAAAAAAAGAAGGATGGAAGCATCAAAACATATCAAACTGCATGCAGATTTCACTTCATAAAGATCATTCTACAGTCACGCTTACAGAAAGACATACATTTGATAGCAAACACTGCATGTGCATTCAAATCAAGCCTCATTCACTTTGCAATGTGCTTGCAAGACACTGAAGGCAGACTGTCGCCACCTAGGGGACACTTTTATAGCCGGGAACACCAACCCTGATGCTCACAGCAGCCGTATCAGCCTAAAGCTCATCCTCACACACATTTCCTCTCTCTAAAACTAAGGTAACCAACAGTTAAAATGTTATTTTCACCTTAACAGCAAATTAAGTTATGATTTTTCCCCCCTGCAAATAAATCCACAATTATATATTAGCTTTTTTCTGGCCTCAAATATGCTGTTAAGTATGTTGCAGACATGAGGGTGGATATTAAATGCTCTCTAGACAAAATAATTAAGAAAATTCCTTGCTACAAGTTTGGAGGGATACCACTGAAGATTTTCTTAAACCTCAGTTCGCCATTAAGTAATAGATCCGGACGCCTGTGGTGCAATTAAGCGTTATTACATCCCTTTATCGAAGAAACTTTTCTCGGCCAATCGAATTACACCCCTCATTCTGTTGTGTTCTCCGAGAGCAGACCGCTCTGGTGCTGTAATTGACCCTGAACCTCTTTTCATTTCAGACGTAGGCTATTACTTCAATGGCCAGCTGTTTGCAACCTCTGGATCAGCTACTATAAAACAGCATTAAGGAGCTCCTGGTTGCTGCCGCTGTTGCCACCGGGCCTGATGGGAAGCATTTGAAATGCTTAAGCACTGGGGACTCTGTGTATATATATATATAAGCGGGCCAGGTCTCCGGCCTCTATCACACGGACCCAGCTGCCGCTTATCCTGGTCCAGCAGGAAGCAGGTTCTTGGATTACCTCACATCCACATATTCACTTCCCAGTCATAGTCACAACAGCAATCCCAGAGATATGAGACCTTTATATCAAAGTTCAAGAGGTGCATTTGTCAAAATAAATAGTATCTATACAATATATATATTATATATATATATATATATATATATATATTTGTTTATATATCCATTTATTTTCAGCTTTCAGGCTACCTCTAGCTTCGATGACAGATGTAGATGACAGCACCCGAACACATCGATCGACAGGGACTGGAAAGGGAGGGATTTCTAACATTTTTTTATAACCTCTCAACTGGGATTCGCATTTCTATGGCTCTTTTTTAATCTTGCTCTCTCTCTGTTTCAAGCCAGGGGAGAGGAGAGCCAGATTGTTTTACGGGCTCGGTAACAGGATAGCAGATCTGCCTCTCGCCACACATCTGCTGTAAATAATGGAGAGTATATCCTGTATTGTATGGATCTGTGTAAACACAGAACACATGTATGTATCTTGGAGCTTGCTTGTTGAAGATAGTGAGAGAAAAGGGCATGTATCTATGCTGTTGCACCTGCGTCTGCAGTTTGATGAGACCTCTGCAGTTATTCTGCTCATTATTAAAGGGCCCAGAATAATGGGCCTCACTCTGACCTATGACCTGCAGCTGGGATGCGATGAATAGCAACGCACATGCTCACACAATCATGCGCAGACACATGCAGCAGTAAACACACAGACCTAGAGAACGTTAATGACAAGACACCCATGAAAACATGCAAATACAAATTTAAGCTTATCCACAAAAACACCAGCTTCACACCTCTGAAATCACTCACATATAACTTTTTTTTAATTAGCCACAATGCTAATGTCCTCTGCATGGTTGACAGGGTTGTGGGACGAGTTAGTCACCAAAGTTTAATACTTAAAGTTAGAGGTTTGTTCAAATCTTTAACAGTAAATATGAGAAAAAGCAAAATTAGCCTGTGGAAATACATAAATGTATACAAAACATGTTCTTAAGTAGAGATATTACAAATAAATATGTATATAAAATTGATTAAAGGCATAAAGCAAAAGAGAGCTAAATTAATTTTTGCCAGCTATAATCTAAGTCGCTGCACATACACGTGTACCTGATGTACAGAGTTTAAAGAGGTGACTTTAGCCTCATCTAACACGACAGATTTCAAATGACTTTAAACTGGCTTAGCAGCACAGACACACATAAGTTGTCACTGGCTTAACCAAATCGCTCCACACAAAGATGTATTAGCAAGGAACGAGGAAATCTGGGAAAGCTCTTTCTTTCGTTGAAATGCAGTTTGAGCGTCTTTAATAGAGAGAGGATTGCCACAGTGTTCTTGAGTACGAAGGTGAGACAAACCTGCTAAGTAATACGTTAAGGGTGTTACAATGTCAAGACTGAAAATTGAAATGTTTGAGGTCAAGATAAATTGCATTACATTGGATGAAAATATATTTTCATGTATTTATTTGACCTAGCGTGTGATCAATAGCAGAAAAAAAGAACATTAATTCTGTCACTGTAAGAGGCAAACCGTAGGAACCTTACATTCAAAGCCCCACAGGAAACTACAGATTGATCAAATCTCTATTCATTTGCAATATAGTAGCTGGAAATATATTCTAGGCAAGAGCAGCAAATCATCATGGTACGGCCATTATGAAATAACAAGCCTTTAGGGCTGAACCTGTCAGTGCATCAAATCTCTCCACACCAGAGGTAACATCAAAACAATATCTCCAGAACAGAATTGTGTCCCATACTCAATTTCCTCTTAACGCATTACTTGAAACAAAATGAGCAAAGCTAGATTTCAAAAAACGATAGCATGGTACTTTTCAGCATCTGGCGAAGGGTGGAGGACGACTCGTGTTTCATATTATCACCAGTTGTGATCCACTTCTCCCCCCCCATGCTATGATTCACTGTCTGCTTTATATGCACACACATCTACTCATCCATTCATGTATTGACCTAGTGAGACAGAGCAGGATGAGAGGGGGATGGAGGGTAATAAGGAAGGAGAATATAAGTTGTCGTTCCTACCTGAATTATTGACATCCTGTTCACTGGCGTCTCGGTGGTGTTTGTAACAGGTCCCGTGAAGCTGGTGTGACAGCCAACGTGCCCTTGAGGAACACTGAGGTTGTTGGCGGTGGGTTTGAGGTACATGACCTCTGACCTAGGAGAGCTGAGGGGCAGACGAGTTTGGTAGTCGAAGTACATGGGAGAGGTGGCCAGGGAGGGACTGCTGACAACGTTCATCACGTTCATGGTGTCCCGCTCCTCCACTTCGCTCTGCACCAGCATGATATCATTCTTGTTGATCTTCTTCTTCTTGCCCTTGCCAAGTTGTGGGTGAGTGTACTCTGCGATCCGACAGTTGTATGTGCGGATCTCCTTGTTTTCCCGTTTACACTTGACTGCTATGGTGATCATGGCAGCAAGGAGCATAATTGAGATGATACTCAGGGTTACTATTAGCGGGAGCGACATGTCCCAGTTATGGTGTTCTGCGTTAATGCGCGGTTCACCCTCTGGTAAGGGCCCGGAGTAGGCTTTGACAATAAGTTTCGCCATGGCAGACAGTGACGGCTTGCCATGGTCAGTCACCTTGATGATGAGTTCCACAACAGGTGCCACCTCCTCCCACAGTGGCTGGGCTGTCCGTACCTCACCCGTCACCGAATCAATCTCGAATAAGTGTTCCTCATTGCCATCTGAGATCTCGTAGGTGAGGCGACCACTCTCACCAAAATCATTGTCCACCGCTCTCACGGTGGTGATAATGTGTCCGACTCCCACGTTCCGAGGCACATGGATCTCAGCAGTGTCATTCTGAAGTAACGGAAGGACAATGACAGGAATGTTATCATTAACATCCAGCACGCTGACACGGACAGTGGTGTTGCTCTCCAGGTGAGGGTTACCTGAATCTTTCGCCTGGACCTTGAAGTCAAAATACTTGGTTTGTTCATAGTTGAAACTCCTCAGGGCATAAATTGCACCATCAGTGGGTTTGATGTTAACATATGTAGTGATAGACTCCTCGCTTACATTCGAAGGAAGGAGGGAATAGGATACAGTACCATTTTGGCCCAAATCTGGGTCATGAGCAAGAACAGAACCCAGGTATTCCCCTGGGATGTTGTTTTCAGGCACCTGGAGAAGGTAGACCATTTTTGTGAAGCGGGGTGCATTGTCGTTTTCATCTAAGATCTTAACAGTGAAAGACTTTGTTGAGTTCAGGGGTGGGCTGCCATTGTCTTTGGCCACAATAGTGATGTTATACTCATCCTTTACCTCCCTGTCCAAGGGTCTGTCGGTCACTACTGTGTAGAAGTTATCATAGTTCTCATCCAGCTTGAAGGGAACGTTCCCCAAAATCCTACACTGGAGCTGCCCATTGCGGCCCGAATCTTTGTCTGTGACTCTGACGAGTGCGATCACTGTCCCTGGGGCTGCTGCTTCACTAACCGCCCCCTGACGCACAGCTACGAAACCTATCGATGGCCAGTTGTCATTCCTGTCAAGCACTTTAACGGTGACTTTACAATGGCCAGGAATTGGGTTGGGGCCTTGATCCTTTGCCTGAACATCAATCTCTATAATTGGGTTCTCCTCAAAGTCGATTTTATCCTGAATCTTTATGACACCCGTTCGGGGGTCTATTGAGAACAACTCTTTGATCCTGTCTGGAACATAACAGCTAAAGGAATAAGTAACCTGCCCATTAATCCCTTCATCAGGATCGGTAGCATTTAAATCTATCAGTACCATGCCTGGGGGTGAATTCTCAGGGATCTCCACTACATATGAGGGCTGTTCAAACACAGGGCTGTTGTCATTGGAATCAGTTACTTTCACATTAATTTGCATTGTGCCTGATTTGGGATATTCCCCTCCATCTGTGGCAGTTATAATTAAAGTGTGATGGCTACGTTCCTCACGATCTAAGGACCTCTGAACGACCAATTCAGGGAATTTGGTTCCATCCCCTCTGGATTTAACATCCAAAGAGAATATGCTATAATCATCCCGCGTGATCTGATATGTTTTCAGGCCGTTCTCCTTAGTGTCAGGGTCATAGGCAGCAGCCAAGGGGAAACGTGTGCCTGGGGCTGCGTTCTCAGATATGTCGATATCGATCTGTTCAGAAGGAAAGCTTGGTGCGTTGTCATTTATGTCCTGTATCTCAACTTTAATCATGCAGATCTCTTTGTCGTTGGCAAACACTTCCATGGAGAGCTGGCACTTGGAGTTTTGTCTGCACATTGTATCCCTGTCGATCCGCTGTTTAGTGTATAATAGCCCGCTTTCAGGATCCACATCAATAAGGTGTGGGGCGGAGTTCTCCAACACCCTGAAGTTGGATTTTTTCCCCTGCTCTCCCAGTTCCAGCTCCGCATCCTTGGCAATGTTTCCAATGACGCCCTGAATTTTCTCCTCAGGTATTGAGTAGTTCAAGTTTTTCAACGTCAGGGCTTGCGCCCATAAAAGTAGGAAAAGGAAAACAGAAAGATGCATCCCTTTCAGTGAGAGTGTCTTAGGTTTCTGATGCGTTTTATGCCTCCGACCTGTTGATCTTCCCGGCAATATCACAATTTCTACCTTCAATTACTGAGCACACATGCCAATTCATGATAAAAAATGTATAAAGTCATTATGTGGGCTTTTCCTTTGAATGCTCTTTTCTTTCCTCTGTAGCAGGGCTCTCTTTATCCTGAGTTTTTACAACAAACGGTGGGGCTGTACAGCTAATTTATATTCTGCTGAATGCCCAGGCGCATTGGAGGCATAGTCACAATCCAGTTTCCACAAAGAAATAGCCTTTCCCAGCCTCTTCTCCTGTAATAAAAAGAAAAGAAAAAATCTCTATCAGATTATTGCATGTAATATTACACTTGATGATTTTAATTCTGACATACAGATTTTAACAAACATCTCGCGTCTCGACATATGCGCTTTTTTTCTCTCTGTAGTGTGACCGCGTAATTCTAATGCGCAATTCCTCATTCCCTGGCGAACGACGTGGATGGCATGTCAATCCAACCTTGAGATGCATCGGAGCGCTTTAGCGCTGAACACAGGTGGATGTTTGTGTTATTCTGCTTACAACATGTAGGCTAAGCAATGCGTCGAGGATGCGCCATGTGGCACGAAGAGCGTTACGCGCATCAAACGCGCAATTATGGATTAAGGTGGTGAGCAAATAAAAACGGATAAATCTCTTTCTATGTCCCTGCATCCTGAAACAGCTGCTTAACTGATGCCACATCTATACCTTGCTGTCTTAAGGCAACCCGCTGAATGCAAATGCGTTTAAATAAGCCTCTTAACCGGCATAATCCGGCTGTTAAATACAATTCTTACCTAGTAGCATAAAGCAGAGTAAATGAAACGCAATCCTGGATGGTTATTTATACTGCGCTTCTTGAATAAACACGAGAAGAAGCTGTTGCATCCTCTCTGGCACTGTGCGCATCCAGCATCTCCAGGAGCATATGACATGTCATATCATCTTTTTTTCAGGGTGACACTTTGGAACAGGATGATGATGATACGAAATATCACACAGACTTACCTGTAGCCTTATATCCAGTCTAAACACAACCATCACCAAAGACGAGTTACATCCTTCATGCACCTTCCCAATGAGTGGAAAAAAAACTCCAGCTAGACTGTATGGAAAAATAAAGTGCTCCCTAAAAGTGCGCTTGTAATGTTAATGAGGCTAATTAGGATGCAGTGACTCTCCTCCGCTCATCGACTCAGACTGGAGACGCTTCAGGAACGATATCTTGACCCAAGCGTAAAATATACATCCACAACCGTTGATATCACCAGCGCGAACAGCTTCTTGTACTGCATTGATGCGGGGTGAGACATCCCCGTGATAAATGCGTCCAGTCCCTAATACAAAAACCGAAATGGGGAAAACAAGAGTGTCCAAAGTTTAAATGTGCATATCAACCGAAAGTGTTCAGTCCAATCCTACTGTCACTAAGACCAGCTGTCAATAACGGTACGGGAATAAATGCACTGTGGTGTGCCGGTGTCCCCTCTGCCTCCTCTGCGCGTTTCTCTCTCTGACTGTCTGACTCTGTCTCATAGTGCATTAAACATTGTTACTGATCCGCTGCCAACCAATGGATGAAGGAGGAGGGGGGTAACGCAGCCAATCGGGTTCTCGGAATTCAAATTGTGGGCGGGGCTTCTAAAAGCGGTCCTTTATGTGAGTGTTGTGGTCACGTTTCTAAGCGCAGACGGGAGTTTATAGAAGACTCTTGTACTTTGAGAGCTCGAGCGGGATTAGAAATCTTTACGTTGAAGAAACTGCCTTTATTTATATCGGTTTTCAGTAGCCAGATTGTCCAAACACACACTATTAAACATACACATTTAAGACCTTCAAAATGCGCTCATAGATAGAAGATCCTGATGGTAAATATTGAATACTGAATGTAATGTATACTGTAAATAATGTCATTTGTATACGTTTGTGTCGCTGTCTCTCAGAATATTTGCAATTTGGTGAGTGTTTCCCACCCATAGAATGTTCTGTTTTATTAGACTTTAATAATATTATTGACTTGCATTATTAATAATAATGCAAAATGATATCCTGTATGAGTTTAAAGGAAACACATTTCCATGTTGGAATTGATGAAGAGCTACCCGAGTAGCATTGATGAAGCTGTGGAGGGTGCATATACGTCTAACAATGTTCAAAAACCAACACCGTACTAGATAATTGAACGATTAGAAACATGCAGGCTATACAAGTTCTTCGTTTGGTTTAATTCATTGAGATTTCAAGAACACACTTGCTAGTTTCACAGATTGAAGTTCTGTCTTCTTTCTCTTTTCCCCCTCAACATTTTGGTGCTGGTGTTGTATTTGGCCTTCAGCTCTAAAGAAAGACATAAAAACACCAGTAAAGGATATTTTTAGAACTGGCTTTAAATTCAGGGATTCTAAGGAGTCACTAGGCCTATTAGCTACATAAGCTGTTCAATTGTTAGTTTGTGTGTAAATCTCAAGAAATATAACTAATATTAGATAAGGGAAATGTAAGATTCAAGACTAATGGCTTTCTCAACCTGACTTCACTTCAGCTAGCGTCTATGTGTTTTAATATGTTTGTCAGTTGTGTCTGGTAGAGAGAGAGAATACAAAACCGTTTACAGAAAATCTTTTAAGACTGGCAGCCGCATTTTAAAGTATTTAGAATACTCTGCACAGGTTTTCATACTTCAAAACAGCGAAAATGTGCAAGGTTTTCAGACTGTTCCGCGCTTAGGAACACAAAATATAATAAGCAAATATATAAATGCTTTTAAATGCTATATAAATGCTTTATGAGATGTGCCAAGCAGTTGAAGGATGAAAAGGGAACAGAAAACATTACCAGCTCATTAGGCCCTCTAGTGGACACCTTTGAACCTTCACATAGAGTTTCCCTCGTTATTCAGTCTCAGTGAAGTTTATGACTGCACATTACAAACATTGTGTGTATATGTTTTAAATGTACTGTATATATCATATTTATAGTACATTTATTATTATTGTTATATTATTATTATATTATATTGAATATTAAATATTGTTTCAGCGATAAATTCAAATGTAATATCGTATATTTATTAAACATTAAATGTTTTTATTTATTTATGTTTGATTCATTGTAAAAAATATATAAAGTAATTATAATGTTATACAAATGCAAGTTTATAATATTTGATACAAATTATTTGTATATGTTTATAATAAATTATAAACAATATTAAACCATATTTTATTTAATCATAAATAAAAAATAAACAATTAATTTTAAAAACGAAAATTGGTATAATTATAATTTAATACAATTTAATTAATATATCATGTAGAGGAATTCTTTGAAACAAATATAAAGATATTTAGGTAGAACTCACCCCCATCCACTGAGATTTATCTGGTGTCAGTCACGTTCTGTAATCATTTTTGATATGGCAAATAATAAATCTGAGTCCAGATCTGCTGCCTTTGTCTGACGCAAGTCTTCACTGGCTCATATTGGAGGCTGCTCGCATGGGCCTGACTCATCATCGGCCAACATGGGGATTGAAGCCGGTGTCTGAATTCATAGTGAATAACGGCACACGGCACCTTAGTATTCTAGAGATGCTTCTCCATTGCCATACCATTACAGGGCTGCCTCTGTAATGCAGGCCATTTGAAGCTTCTCTGTCTCTAATGCCCTTTGATTATGCGCAGATAGAGGAGCGTTTGATAGTGCTTCAGCTGTAAATCTTCCCGTTCAGACTCAATATGGCCTGCCGTATCCTTGACCTTGGACATGACCTTTCCTTTTGGCATTGATGATGAGGTTTTTCTATTCTCTGAGAAGTGCTGCACATATGTCTTAGTCATGGTGAGCTGTTATAGGATGGGGATATAAGAGAGAGTGCATATCCGTCTTTTTGTATCTTTCCTCTCATGCCTCTTCTTGACAACATGGAAGATACATATGGTGTTACTGGCAAGCTAAAACTGGCATGTGAATTACTTCAGCGGATTTTGAGGGACTTTCTGAGAGAAGCCATACGGCACATGTGCTTGCGTGTGTGTTGTGTCAAATCTCTCTCCTTGTTGCTTGCAGAAGCTGAATGCTCTCTTCTGGATTCCAACTGAATCTACTTCAAACTCTATCAGTGTGTCCTGAGGGTCCAGCCTTGAGGAAACCACCAAAGCCACACAATAGAAGCCCTGCTATTAACAGCTGTTTCTATTAGTCCAATTAAATTGCCTTAAGAAATGCCGGCGACAGAAGCCACATTTGGACAGATAGAGGCGAATAGCTACATTAAAACACAATTTTGCAAATTAAATTTCAATTTAAAGGCACAGTTTTTTTTCAGGTAATGAGACATTGCGAGGGCCTGGTCTTTTCGGACAGGCTGGGCTGCCTCAAAAGCAGCATCTCTCTCTCCTTCTCTCTTCCTTCTATGGAGATGAAGCTTTTATGTGGTACAAAATGCTATTTTTTTTCACGTCTGCCAAGGACAATTCTCAGAGGAGGCGGTTTTTCAATGTAGCTGCCCTTTCCAGTAACATTTTCATCTGCGTTTGCTCTCTTCTTCCCTTGTTCTGTTTTGCGATGGTAAGAGAATGAAGGGGTGTGTTGGAATCAGAGCTTTTTTGTCCCTGCACTCACAAAATGACAGAACTTCAAATGTATCTTCCTATCTATCTATACATCTGTCTGTCTGTCTATATATCTGCCTGTCTATTTATGCCTGCCTAAAAATTCTCCTCTGAAAATCTATCTATCTATATTTCTGTTTGTTCGTCCGTCCGTCCGTCTGTCTGTCTGTCTGTCTGTCTGTCTATCTATCTATCTATCTATCTATCTATCTATCTATCTATCTATCTATCTATCTATCTATCTATCTATCTATCTGTGTGTGTGTCTGTCTGCCTATGTTTGTCTGTTTATCTTGATGCATAACTATCGAACCATGTACATCTACTGAACTGTTTATCTACCTACATAACTACTGAAACTGTCTGTCTATCCACCTCTCTGTATTTCTGTCTGTCTATCTGTCTATCTATCTATCTATCTATCTATCTATCTATCTATCTATCTGTAACGAAAAGGTGTGACAACGGAGTGGGGATCCAATTGCAGGCTTCATTCAAAGAGCGTGGTCAAAACAGGCAGGGTCCAGTAACGGAAAAAAGGTATATCTAAGGCAGAGGCAAAGAGTAATACACAAACAGGCAAAGGTCTGGGCAGGCAGCAAACAATCAAAACATTGAAATAGTCCAAGGATTCAAAACACGAGAGATGCAAAATCTAGGAAAACAGGGAAACTAGAAACACATAAACTAAGAAACATTCAATCACCGGCGATGTGATAGCATCTGTGTGCCATTCTTATAGTGGGAGACTGATGAGGTGATGAGAGACAGGTGATTGCAATTTATGATGTGTCTAGGCAAAGGATTATGGGAAGTGGAGTCTGGAGTGAATGGTAAAGAGTACATGATGGAGTGCCCTCTAGCGGAGCTCATGGGCACTCCAGCTAGAGATCATGACAGAGATTTCCAGACACTCCTTAACAGACCAGAGTCCAGGAGGGAGGTGGAGCGGAGGCTGAACAGGGGGAGGGATGGAGGGCCAGGTCCATGAGGAAGGAGGGGAACAGGGGACTGAGACAGAGCCGGTGGAGCAGAGAGCCAAGTCGGAGCAGAGAGCCAAGGCGGAGCAGAGAGCCAGGGAGGAGCCGGGGGAGCTGAAGATCACCAGGGCAGAGCAGGCGACCACCTCAGCAGAGCAGACGGGTCCGAAGATCCCCATGGAGCAGCAGGTGAGTACCAGGACGGAGTTGAAGACCACTTCAGCGGAGCTAATTGTGCAGGATACCACCAAGGCAGGTCAGGCAGAACTGGAACATAGAGCGCAGAGAGGTTAACAGTCAGACAGTCATAGAGTTCAGAAATTACCTCCCTGGTCATTGCAGGACAAATAGAGAGCTTGTCCTGTAATGGAACCGGCCCTCTTGGCCATGATAGGACAGTTACAGAGTTCAGAATCTACCTCCTTGGTCAGAACAGGACAGCCTGAGAGTTCAGAAACGGTCTTCTTAGCCATAACAGGACAGGCAGAGAGTTCACAGATGGCCTCCATAGCCGTGACAGGACAGGCAGAGAGTTCATAGGCAGTCTCCTTAATTGTGACAGGACAGTCAGGGATTTCGGGATCGGCCTTATTGGCCATGGCAGGGCACTGAGTGAATTCAGAGGCAGTCTTAGCGACCGTAACAGGCAGGGCTGATAATTCATGGTTGGCTTCTAGGACCGAGACTGATATAACAGAGGATTCACTGATGGTCTCCATGACCTCGTCAGTACAGACAAAGAGTTCATAAGTGGGCACCTCTGTCTTCAGAGGACCTGAAGCGAACACCCCTGCCAACTCTGGAGGTTCTGCAGCAGTAGCAATAGGAGCTACAACAAACACAGGGAGTTCAGAGACAGCACTTGCGGCAATAACCGAAGCATCAGGAAACAGTGAGCGTTCAAAACTAGAGTCCATGGTAGAAACAGAGGCAACAGGGAACACCGAGAGCTCAGGGGAGAGTGCTGCTACGGTCTCGGAAGGAGTTGGAGCAGATATTTCTGCCGTGAAAGATTCTGCCACAGAAGTTGCCAACTTAGGGGAATCTGGAAAAGACTCAGGGACAGGAAAGGGCTCTGGGACTGGCGTGGGCACTGGAGGGCATTCTGGAGGAGCGGACACCGGAGAGCATTTAGGAGTGGATTCTGGAATGGATTCTGGAGAGGACACTGGACTGGAGCTGGCTTAGCTCTGGGACAAGAGCGGGTACTAGACTGAGCTCGGGCTGGAGCCTGCACTGGACTTTGGTCTAAAACAGATAAAACACTGGGTCAAACTCGGGATCAGGAGCTCTCTCTGGGCCAAACTCGGGATCAGGAGCTCTCTCTGGGCTAAACTCGAGGACTGGCTCGAGATGTGACAATGCTCTGGACGATCAGCTGTGACGTGACGAGACTCTGGACGATCAGCTGTGATGTGACGAGACTCTGGACGATCAGCTGTGACCTGACGAGACTCGGGAAGATCAGCGGAGACTTGACTTGACACAGGAAGATCAGCTGTGATTCCACTGCTGAAGACGCATGAGCTGTGTGACTGGATTCATGTTAAATGGTCTGGAAACACTCACAAAGCCGCTGGATCTGGGTGTGGCTGGTGATTCTGTAACGAAGGGGCGTGACAACGGAGTGGGCATCCAATTGCAGGCTTTATTCAATGATCATGGTCAAAACAGGCAGGGTCCAGTAACGGCAAACAGGTATATCCAAGGCAGAGGCAAAGAGTAATCCACATAAAGGCAAAGGTCAGGGCAGGCAGCAAACAATCAAAACATTGAAACAGTCCAATGATCCAAACACGAGAGATGCAAAAACTAGGAAAACAGGGAAACTAGAAACACGGAAACTAAAAAAAACATTCAATCACCAGCGATGTGATAGCGTGTGTGTGCCATTTTTATAGTGGGAGACTGATTAGGTGATGAGAGACAGGTGATTGCAATTGATGATGTGTCCAGGCAAAGGATTATGAGAAGTGGAGTCCGGAGTAAATGGTAAGGAGTACAGAATGGAGTGCCCTCTAGTGGAGCTCATGGACACTCCAGCTAGTGAACATGACACCATCTATCTATCTATCTATCTATCTATCTATCTATCTATCTATCTATCTATCTAGCTATCTAGCTATCTATCATCTATCTATCATCTATCTCTGTCTGTCTGTCTGTCCGTCCGTCCATCCATTCATCCACACACTGAAAGGACAATAAACTTGTGAAACGAGTACATAGCAGCAGATATCACCCACCCATCCCTGCTGTACATTCAGTGTTGAGAACAGTTAAGCAGGCTTTCAGAGTAGACACCACAACAACTCAAGAAAAAGACCCAGTGTGTGGCTCCATCTCACCACGAGCCAAGCAAGAATGTCTGGGTCAGACCTGTGGTGGTTTGAGAGAAGAAGGTTTCCACTTTACCCTGCTAGACACCCTCAATCCACCTTACAGCAGGGGGGGTCTTGGCTGAGCGGAGGAGGAGAGAGCGACAGGTCTGTTGACTTCATTCGCTCTGTCTGTGTGGAGTCCCTGCCATGCTGCATTCAGAGGACTGGTAATGGTGCTGAGGTGATGTCTGTGTGTGAGAAAAAGAGAGCCCTTGCCAACTGGATTCAGAGACATGACGCTGAGGTGTTTGTGTGCCATTCTGGTTTGTAAGTAAAAGTGCAAGAGTCTGAGCAGATGTATGTTGTTTTGTACCAGATCACGAAGCTTTTGTACAGTTTCTGAGGTGCTGAATGTACAGAGATTTCACTCATTTACTCTGAGGAAAAAGATAGGCATAACCAGACCAGGCATAATATTTTGAATGTGTTAAAATATGTATGTGTGTCTAGACTCTTGCTGTGATGACAAGTATAAATGTGGGTTAGACTAAATTTCAGAGCCCGGAATCAAATACTGTCAATATGCTTTATATTCGTACATGCTTGTATGTTCATGCTTAAAGAACAGCATTTCTAGCATCTAATTATATTTTAGGGTTGAGCTTATTTATTAATTTAGCATATACTGTAATACCAGGACACATTATCTGTCTGAACATTAGTGGTAGGTAGCGAGAAATGTGTGATGCGCATGAAACGGCATTCTAAAAATGCAATGCTTAGATTAAAATAAGTTCTATGGAACTTGTGTTTCATTCCACTGCCCACGTTTTGAAACGCAAAACTGTATTCTGTTTGAATGGCACCTTACTTTAAAAAATCTAAATCAAAATCTTCCTCTATTTCTATTTTCCCTTTCATTGATTCGATCTTAAATTTACCCGGCCAATAGAGATTGGAAGCACACTGATGATATCTAGGGTTCTCTCTCTCTCACTCTCTTCTTCTCCCGCCTGCTCCCAGTGGAGCTAAACTTCTTTCTCTCTCTCTCTTTTGCTTCTGTCCTGCAGGTGTGAGATAAGCTGACAAAGGTGAAATTCTAATTAATGTTTTGTCAGTCTAAAACACCATGAGATCAGTGGATGACAGTGATTTGGACTGCACTCACATACAAATATACCATTTTAATTAATGTTTAGAAGATTAAATTAAGAAATAAACAGCTGAAAGTTTCTCGAGCTAATGGTACAAGCAGCCATTGTAGCCACATACAAACACATTCAATTCCATACTTTCTTCCACCATAGATAATTGACTCATTTTTTATTCTGCCTTATAAACATCACACAGACAAACCACTTAACTGTAATTGCCACTGTATTATGAGAGTAACAACTCTCATAATGCAGATGACAGGAAGTTACATATCACATCAATCATTAGCGAATCATTCCGCTAACCTTAAACCCAGCTAGTCCCAAGCTCACAAAATAATGAATACAACCTGCATAAGTTATTTTTACAGTAAGTTCCAAATTTCCACCATGCGTCGTTTCTAATGATTATTTATAAATGATCAAGAATAAATCAGAACATCTGAAATAAATAAATAAGCATAGTAGGAGGAAACTAATTGTCCCTAAACATTTGCATAAATCAAGCATTTACAGTGTGGTAGTATCCATCAAAGACCTGTCCATAAACAGGCCCAAATAAAATATTGAATAATGTTATCAACTATCGACAGCATCTGTTGCAGCATTGCACTTAAAATTTAAGTCAGTGGGGCATTTCAGAGGTTTAAAAAGCCAAAAGGGAAGTTGCTATTTTTTATTAAAGCACTTATTAAATATTTGATAACAAATATCTGCTGTAAAGTTGTCTAGTTCGTCCTAAATCATGCTCCAAAAAGTTTATACAGAAATTACTTGACCCATAGACTTTACTGTACATGAGTTTTAGCTTATTTCTACGAACTCAGACACAAGTTGTATGCCTTAGATGCTGCATTTAACCCGGAACATTCTTTCAAAAGCTCTTTTCAGAATAACATTTCCCACATTCAGATTGTACATCCACCCATCATATATTGTTTTTGTTCCCTTCAAACCAACACCTACTTGAACATAAACACCCACGTTTTCAGTTCGCTCTAATTGGTGTGTAATGCTTTTGCTCTGCATTCATCATATTGAGCTGCCCGTTGTTTTAGGCCTCTACAGGGTTGGTGTATATATCTAAACAGGACACGCACTTGGCAGGATAAACTAATGCTCTACATGTGATTATTGATCAGTCCTGAAGCACAGCCAACTTTGAAGAGTCAACACTGCAAGCAAGCCACGCCACGTGACAAAGCGAGAAAAACTCCAAAACACGCTTCCTGGCTTTGTTGTGTCTTGCGCTCATGGTGTAGACGGGCTGTTGCGGTGCAAACCCATTGAGTGCGTTCATTGTAGAAGTGGGATAGTTAACCAGCCTCCACAGCCCAACATCTCAGTAATTTTACATCCCTTTTCTCTGCCTCCCTCTCTGTATTTCTCTCGTTTTCTAGCCCTATGGGCATGATCATTGTCTATATGAAAACAGCGCACAATCACTATACTCAAATCTATTTCTGTCCTAGTGGGAATTGCAATAAATTGGTTTGTGTGAGACAATGCTCTTTATAGACAGTGGGAACGGCCTCCGCGCTCTCATTCGTTCATCTCAGCCGTAAGGACGGAATAGAAACTTGCACTACTTCACACTAAAATGGGTCAGAGGGATTTTTTTCTTTGTTCTGGAGAGTTGGGTCAGCACATAATTTCAGGCAAGGCACATGAGCTCTAAAGAAGTAAAGAAATCATTTTAAATTGTTTCAAGTTGGTAATGAAGGCACCTTAATAGTTCACTGGGAAAAGTCTGAGATTCAATCGTATGTAACAAAAAGCCACAACGGCGCCATCCTCGAAAACTACGAACAAATCTACGCAAAGTAAAAGAAAATATTTTCCAGACTATAGTACATACATGTTCACTAGCCAGGAGGATAATCGTGATGTGTGCCACAGTAGCTGCTGAGAATATTTATTAACTAAAGGCAAGTAAATTTTTTTTTTAGCCAATGTTGTGTGATTATTATTTTTTTTATTTTTTTTGCATACTGTAAAATGTAGTGGACCTATGCAATTCACTGTAACATTCATTGTAATTGTTCAATATATTACAGCAGTTAAATGTCTGATATATATGTATACCGAGAGAAAGCAATAGAGAGGTTCCACATCAGAAGAGCATAAGGAAAGATCAGAAGGAAAAAGATATCCAGACCCATATTCACCTGGAATTAACATTTATTTCATAGATGGAGTTTTTGTGATTTTTTTTCTCACTAAAAACACATTCAGAGGTAGTGAAAAACCTACAGTTTGTGACCACATCACATGTGAAACTGTAATATATCCTGATGCATCGCCAACAGCAAAGGACCTGTCAATTAAACACTGTGCTAAAACAAAATTTTAAACATTGCCGGTTACAAGTTGCTTTAAAGACAATGACATTTCTTGATAAGCACAGTTTAGTGTATGTTAGATTGCTATTTTATTTTCATGCCCAATATTATATCAGAAAAGATCTGCTAAAAGGGAACTTTGTCAACATTTGCAACAAGTTTTGTTTTACATCAATTCTAACACTCATGGGTGACAAGTCACACAATTTTAATATCGAGTTTATTATATTTAAAATAGCATCCTTAATGTTGATTACATTTTTTTAAAAGAAAAAAGCCCCCAAAATATACAGACTTCACAGAACATCTTTACGATGACCATTTCAGGTATATCCATTTAAAATTAATAGTTATTGATGATCAATTGTACATTACTTTAGACATTTAGCTGGAAACATTAAGCAACAGCGCACTGACTTTTCTGTGTTTTATCAACAGAATAATGATATATGAAGTGATGTACGCAGTCATAAGTCATGAAGTAAACAGAGTTTACCTGCATGTATAGATCTGATCAGTTTTTTTTTCCTGCAGGGAATCAAACCTTAGTGTTGCTAGTGGCATATCTACCAGTTGAGCTACAAAAGAAAACCAGGGAGAGAGTTTAAGAAAGTCTCTTTTCTATTCAGATTTTTCTTCCCTTTTATGCTCTAGGTTACATATTTGTAGATGAAGCATCCTATCTACAGTAAATAAAGACTCTGCTCTCATATCTACTGTATGACAAGTGTGTGTGCAGAGACTGCTGAGAGCTCACAGCAGTGAATTCACATGACTGACAGCCTGGCTCATGAATTAATAATGTGAATCACAGTTAACACGAAATCTATAATAAATCCATCGTCACTTTAATCAGAAAAATCTCTCATTCTTGATTTATTCCGCTCTCAGAGAATGCCATGTTTTCTCAGTGTAACACTGCAATTAGCTGTGTCAAAAATCGAACTAAATGAAGTTGAGTAAAATTATTTTGTTCCATATTCCGTCAGGTTGCTGCACAGAACCAAACATTCAAATTCATTTCTTTCTTCATTCCGACCAACAAAGTAATTATAACAAGGTCAAAGACTCTATCAAGGATGACATGATTTTCTTAGCTCTTAATCTGGTTTGTCCTTGACTAATTCACACACTTTTTTTTGTCCCCACACATACTCTTTAATATAATTTGTTGCTTGGAGTCCTTACAGTACATCTATAAAATGAGAGAACCAGTTGAGGGTAAAATTTTTTAGATGGCTATTTAGAAGCTGACAGAGACCATGTGTGAGTGTCACAGGGCCAGGATGAGGCTGAAATCGTGCCTGAGGAAGCTACTGTCAGGCAACTCTGTTCTCAAGCTGCAATTTAGCCCCCGATTATTGTTATTATTCACCCAAAGAAAGAGATGTGGACAAGGGGTCATTTTGGAGGAAAGAGACCGAGCAGGAAGTGAGGAGGCGAACAATTCATTGAGCTTCTCTCCTTGTTCATCTTTGGTTAATTTGGAAGATTGGAAATAATATAACGGCAAATCATCTCTGTTCAGCTGGCTTTTTGTTTAAAGCCCATTAGAGATATTTTTATATTAAAGCTTTATAAATGTTTTTTTTAGGATACATTTGGGAGAATCTCATGAAAATGTCACCTTTTACCTAAAAACAACAGATAGAAAAATAAATTATATGTGATGAGTATCATTACTTTCCCCCAAAATATCATTAACATAATGTGCATAGATTTCTTTTTTAAATTTCAATTAAAATCATGTTGTTTTACAGTACAAATTCTTTTTTTTATTTAAATATAAGACTAATGTATACATATTTTACAAATTTAATTTTGTTCGCATTACAATTAGATATATTTTTTTCATTGCACGGTAACACTTTATTTTAAGGTGTCCTTGTTACATGTTACATATACATACTATTATAATAACAATAAATTATGCATAATTGCATTCAAGTAACCCTAAGACAAACCCTAACCATATAGAAAGTACATGTTACTCAGTACTTTAATATATTCATATATGGTAACAAAGACACTTTAAAATAAAGTGTAACCCATTACACTAATGAGAATGTGAAAAATCAATCAATCAATCAATCTGAAAAGTGAATCTGAATGCTCCTGAAATTGGCTTAATTTTCATTCAGCAAAAGAAAACTCATTATTATTTTATTGATTATTTGTTTGGTTTTGGGATGAAATAGAACCTTATTTTTGTCTTAAAAAAATAACATTGAGAAACTTGGATTCGTATTAGAAAAAAAAAAAAAAAGATTTATAAAGGGACAAATTGAGTATCAGCCAAGTGAACCCTGCTTTTCTGACTGAGGTGGCATAAACCCATGAAAACCAGGCAGTAATTCCATTGAGGCACTGCTGGATCACGTTATAAACCTGTCCAAAATACTTCTGAGGAAAGAGAGCTTTGAGAATGAGACACTCAGCGACATCTAACTCGTCTTGACTCGTATTTTTACCACTGCGCTTCCGTTAAGAGCAGCCTCTTATGATCTCATAATGCCTTCTCGCACACTTTGATGTGGAAATCAGGGGTGACAATGTTAGTTAATGTGGTGGGGTTTGCATACCACTCAGTCCTGCATACTCAATGGCTAGGAAGACTCTGCAGGAATTTCTCATCAGAGGTCATTAAAGTGCATGTTTGATAAATAAAACATTCCATTCCATATAAAGGGATAGCTCACATTAAAAATGAAAATTCTGTCATCATCTACTTTCCCTCATGTTGTTCCAATCTCTTTCTTTCAGTCTTCTGTATAAAACAAAGGAAGGTATCAGTCTCATTGTGTTTTGAAAGTTAATAGGCTCCAGTGTTGCTTTGGAACCAATTGACTTTAATTGTATGGGCAAAAACAGATTTCATGTGTGTTATAATTAAACAGGTACACACTTAACCCAATGTTTACTCAAATGTCACCATGTATTCATTATCCTTTTTCAGTGCTACCAGCAAATTTCGGAACCGACGGAAGAAGGATTTAGTCGATATTTAGTCGAATTACTGTACATTAGTCACTAAATAGTTCTAGTTCTGGATGATGATTGGTCAATATAGTATACCACACATGATGATAACATTTGGTTGAATCCAGCTGCTGGGAGGATTTCAAAGGTAAATTTGCCAGCGCAACATATTGATCAATCTTTCTTGATGTATTTCCGCCCCTTAAAATAGCACCTATTTAAATAGCTGTCAGATGGATCTATGTCCTACTGATGCACCTGCGAAGAGACAATGATTAGAGATTGATGCTTCTCACCACCACTCACTCTCTCTCTCTCTCTCTCTCTGCGCCCTCCTTCCTCTTTCCTCTCCCTAAATAGCTGTTAAGTGTTTGTTCTTTCTCGCTCTTCTTCTGCCTCTCTCTCTCTCGTTTTGTGCACCGGCTTGTGTTTCTGCGGTGTATAAATGGAAGCGTGCTTGTGCAGGTATCGAACCAGCAATTCACAGCTGGTTCCTGCTATTATCTTCAGCTACAAAGCCAAGTCAGGCATGTAACCCATTTCAAGTGTCGTGTCCCCTCATGCATGATCTGCGTTCACTCTTTTTGCCTGCTCACATGTGCTATCTCTCTCTCCCTATTGCTCCGCACTCTTTCATACCAGGAGGAATCAAGGTGGGGTAAAATAATAGGATTCTTTACTGACTTCCAGGTGACGCACCAATCCTTGTACCCAATGTGCTGTCTATAAAGAGCAAAACACTACCGTCTCTATTATTTATGACTGCTGAGTGCCAGCTGTGTTATGCGGTTAAGGATGTTTAGCTATGTTTAATTCCCTCAGGAAATACAGAGACAACTACAATTTACACATTACCTGATACTGGGTTATATCTGTCTACGGTAGCAACATGTCATATTGCTTACGTTAATTATATGCATAATTACGAGATATTTTAAAGGAATAGTTCACCAAAAAAAAAAAGAAATTCTAAAAAAAAGAAAAAGAAATGTACTCACCCTCGGGCCATCCCAGATGTGTAGATGAGTTTGTTTCTTCATCAGAATGATCTGGAGAAATGTATCTATAGTACTTGCTCACCAATGGATCCTCTGCAGTGAATGGGTCCACCAACATATTTGTTTAGAACTGTTTTTTGCTTGTAAATGGTGTCTGAGCATTTTTCTCTTATACACTCTTGAGAAATGTGGATTACTTGTGGATTATTGTGATGTTTTAATCAGCTATTTTGACTCTCATTCTGACGGCACCCATTCATGTGGTGAGCAAGTGATGTAATGCTAAATTAGGTAAGACAAATAAGACAATTAGGTACATGTTTAGTACTGACTTTATCATAACAAATATATGACAGTGGAACATCTATGTCACCACATTTTGATTAAATATTACAAGGCCAAGGAGTCTTTGGAGAACCATGCACTGACCAATCACAATAGGACTAGGAAAACCTGTTTTAGAGAGCAAAAAATGTCAGTTTTGCCCATCTTTCCTACTTTAAATACTGGACCTAGTAGTTGCACTGGATGCAAATGAACAGACGTCTGAGCAAGCAATTTTTTTTGCCCTACATCCTATCCTCATTTTGGCTTAACTGTTTCTATTATACCTAATTTTTAAAATCAATTTGAAGCTAATAGTTCTGGGACAGTGCATGTCATGATTTATGTTCAACACTTCTAATGTGCTCTTTTGCCCCACCTAGTGGTACCTCCAAAAGTGCCTAAAACACTAATTGCTCCTTACCTTGAGAGTTTCTGTATTTTAGTTTATCATATGTGTGAACTAATGAAATATTCAAAGCTTGCTCACTCATTTTAAATATTCTGAGAGATGGTAAAAAACACAGAACAGAACAGTTTTGAGGCAGCGCATTTGTTGTGCATAATTTAACACTCATATTGACTTAGATTGACTTGTCTTTACGTTTAAGGTCTCAGAGACTAGAGTATAAAAATAAGTAATAACAGTAATTTCAAAATCAGCATATTGTGTTTGCTTCAAAACTTTAAACTTTACCCTCTGTATATCAAAAAAGACTTGGACTTTTCAAATATCTGGCTGTTATCCAATATTGTAAGCAAAACACATTGTAGAAAAATAGAATATAACGAATCTGTGAAATGCTACAGTTCAATCAACATGTAAAACAAAATTATTGCATTTAGACATATTTAATCATTTCTGCTACCAGTGTTCATTCCAAATCTTACTTTCTTCTGTTAAAAAAAAAAGATTAGAGAAACTGACACGCATAAATAAGAGAAAGTATCAATCTTAAACTATAATGTTAAGTATGTATTCAAGATTAAAATGAAGGCACTGAGGACAACGACCTCCTTGCATTGAGAAAGCGTCCTCATTAGTAATCATTAAGCAAATGAAGCCTGTAACACAATATTGTTGTTTACGTAGCATGTAGCATTGCACTGACTTTCTCTTTCACAAGCCTGTATAAAACACAAACAAAACATGAAGGCAAATGCATTTGGTAGAAAAAAAAGAGTTTTTATCTATTTTGTTGACCTCAAATGACAAGGCCTTCATTTTATTCATCTTCAATGAATGATGATTTAGAACCTTTTGTCATTCCTTTTGCCCTCGACCTTGACTTTCCGCGCTTTCATATTCTTTTTATTTATCGTCTTTTCAATCACCCACACACACACACACACACACTCACACACACACACACACACACGTCTGGTTTGCTATCCTTGTGGGGACTCTCCATAGGCGTAATGGTTTTTCTACTGTACAGACCGTATTTTCTATTGCCCTACATCAACCCTACACCTAAACCTACCTCTTACAGGAAACTTTGTGGATTTTTAGATTTTCAAAAAACTTAATTCTGTGTGATTTATTAGCTTGTTTAGCCGTGGGGACCTCAATTTAGGTCCCCACTGTGACATCCCCATGAGTGACATCCCCATGACAGTCCCCATGAGTCTGTGTGTATTCAGGTTTAAGTCCCCACCAGAATAGAAAAACAGGTACACACACACACACACACAAGCAGAGTGTGTGTGCATGTGAGGCCCAGAGGGAGCAGGTGTAAACACAGTTATTTTGCGTGAATGTGGTTATTGTAATTGCTGTTATTTGCTTTGGCCTCTCGTGGAACGAGGTGTGAAATCATGTCGATAAACAATGCAGGAATTACATAATAACTTGATTTGTATTCTACATGTTCATGTACATTACGTAGCGCACAAATGAATGAACTCTCTACAATGAATGTGGACAACGGTACCAAGAAATGATTAACTCTTATCGGTGACATAAAAAATTGAGAATAATAATAATAATGGAAACAAAAGGTTTGTAGAACCATGTACATCTAAACTTGCATCCCTCCACCACGCCTACTCCATAATTACATCCATAGAGCTCACTGCCCTCAAGCCTACACTGCATATAGTTAGCCGAGTCCGTTTACATGTATTTCTGTCACTCTCACTGTCTTGTGATTCTACAGGTTTCCAGCAGCAAGTCCTTTGTCTGTCCAATCTGAAAATGAAAACAAGACATTACAATTATAGCGTGTCTGAACATATGTTAAGTTTTAAAGTGATAGCACATCTAAAAATAAAAATTCTCTGATCCCTTATGACATTCTAAACCTGTATGACTTTCTTTCTTCTGTAGGACACAAAAATAATTGGAACTAGTGCTGCTAAAGCTCCAAAAATAATGTAATAAAAAACAACAACATTTTCATATTTTGGTAAACTATATCCCTTTATTACACTTATTTGGATTTGGATTCTGAATTTTTCTGAGATTTCACTGTGGGTGCTGTAACCCAGCATGATGTAACAAAAACAGAGTGCTGCAGGAATGAGTCCTAAAACCCAGAAATGAATTGACATTTTTGTAACTTTTCCATTTCCGTCATTGATGTCAACGGGTTTTTTGAATAGGTTTTTGGTTAAATGCTTGAAATAAGGTCAGAAGTTACCACAAGCTCAAGATATTTTCCTAATTTATTCTGTGACTTAAAATACATCACTTATACCCCACTTGTAATTTTTTTTAAGCTTTTATTGTACGCGTCTTGAAAAAGGCGGCAATTACAAGTGGGTCAATGGGTCTAGAGAGATTATCAGGGACATTAAACGTTAACACCGAAGATAAACTTTTTTATAGCCTTAATAGCCTTGTTGTGTTTATGCTCACACTCTTGCAAACGATTGTAACTCAAACTTTCCAGTCTCTAGATTTTAGATAAAGGTTAGCTTTTTACTTTTGGCAATTGCATTTAGGCTTCAAAATTCATAAAATTGTTGTTTATCTGTGAACAAAACATGTACAAAACAAACTTTTGTTAAACACAGAGCTTATTTTCTGCAACAATTCCAAAGCCAAATGGAAAAATTCAATTGAAATTTGGGTGATGCCAAGTTTTGGGTTGACCCTGCAGCACTCTATAGAAACCAAGAATGTCCTATTGTGGCTGGTTAGTACAAAATGTAGGATTTACATGGATGTGTAAACTTTTCTTGCTTTATCAGATAAAAACTGATTTAGTTCCATTTCAAGCAAGTCATTTCACTTGTTGGCTATCTTGACAACGTCCCTGGATGGTTATTTCTAAAAAGCATGCAGGCTCCTATCTACTTGAATAAGACTGAAATCTCCACAACTGTTGGCTAAGCTTATGCTTCAATTACATATTTCAAATCACCAATAAAATCTGGGCTGTATGTTAACATAATATTTTATTTCAGGCTAGGCTAAAAGAAAAACTGTATTTTTTAAGTTAAGGCTAATGCGCATACACACTCTACCAGTAAACTTATTGGCACTTTTTACTGAAAGACGAGACTTTCTTTCCTTCTTTACATTTTCCTGCAAAATTCTATATCTTCTGCTTCTCATAGGTTCTCCGTTTATGACTTTTATTCACTTTGAAACATGTGCTACACAGACGAAGAATAAAGCTTGCCGAGGTTGAGACGAGAGGTTAACGGTAAAGTTGGACGCAAGGTTAACAATAGTGCGCTGAGGCACAGATGAGAGGTTAACCATAAAGTTTGATGAGGTAGAGCCAAGAGGTAAAGCGGCCCAGCTACAATCTAACCCTTTAAAGAGAGGTCTCGGACCCGATGCGTGCGGTCTGATAGGAGGTTATCTCTCTGTTCAGAAGATGAAAATAAGGAAAGAAAGTGGTTTCGTGTTCCTCCTGTTTCCACGCCATCACTTTGACACACCAGACAGTACAATCTGAGCTCGACCAAGCAGTTCCTTAGCAACCAAACACACTCATCTCTCTGTTTCGCTCTTCTCCTTTGCTCTCTCTTTTGTATCTTGGTATTTCCCCAGGTTGAAATGTATAGAATTATCAGTCCGCTTTGATGTGGGGATGTACAGAGAGTAATAATCTGAAAGAAAGAGCGAGGCAGGGAGGAAGAGAGGAGGGAAAACTCCACATAACAGCCTAACCTTTGACCCCTAGTCCATCAGCTGGGGCTGTGGCAGCACTTCATCATCTTTAGGTGTCTCTCGGTCGCTCCCTCTCTTTTTGCAGCTAAAGGTCATTTTAGAGGACCTGCAGTATGCCTTGATCATGACACTGCTGTTTTGTGGCTGAAAGATATCATCCGTCTGCTGAAAGGACAGTCTGACACCTTCAGACAATCAGATCGACAGTTCTTAAACATGAAGACTCAAATTTCTGCAGCAACAAACAGAATCACTAAATAATTACTAAGGGCGCCGTTTATACGACATGGAAAACTTTTATACATTTTGGCTGTTCAATTAGACAACAGCATGTTTTGAAGGCCTAAAAAGCAGACTTTTGAAAACGATACCATTGTCGTCTCCATGTAAACAACAAAAACACAAATCACCAACAACGGGATTGTTTGGACAATGCTGTCGTATGCATGAAAAAAAAAAAAGCAAAGAAAACTCTTTTTCAATTTTAGCACATTGCTGTATTGTAAACGTACCCTAAGATTACTATGATTTTTTTCTCCCAGACATCTCCAATTTCTTCCAGATTATTCAGGAAGTAAACTGAGATTTTTCTTTGCACTTTAAAGACAATTTAAAATAGCTTTTAGTCCATGTCTGTTACCTTTGAGGCTATAGCAAAGTTGTGCTTAAACAGCTAAAATTTATTCATTTTGAAAGTATCTTCATTTGCAGGTTGTAAACTTGGCAAGTTTTTTTTTTGGGCACACTTAATTGTAAGGTCCAATTGTCGCCATTAACAGATCAATAAACTCCTAATTTGCTGCTTATTAATAGTTAGTAAGGTAGTTGTTAAGTTTAGGTATTGGGTAAGATTAGGGATGTAGAATATGGTCATGCAGAATATGTGCTTTATAAGTACTAATAAACAGCTAATATGTTAATAATAGGCATGCTAATAAGCAACTAGTTAATAGTGAGAATAGTATAGATATAGGTCCCTATACTAAAGTGTTACCGTTACTAAAGTGTTTTTTTTTCCCCGATCGCTCACTGTTGAGGAAAAACATCACCACTGGAAAGAAAACTGCACAAACTGTATAGCTATACACTCGCTAGTGCCTACTATTTTTAAACAACAGCATGTGACACAGTAGGCATTATTTCAGGATAAATTCTTCAAATAGTAGCATGCTACATTGTCACTTGAAGTCATTTAGCTTGTGAGTGGCTTCCAGAATGGCTTCAAGGAAATACAAACTGTTATTTCAAATAAAAAGACAGAGAGAGAGGTCACACATACTGTAGTAGTTGTAATTATGTCTGATTCCTTCATCACACTAGAAATGGAAGGCCAATGTTCAAAGTATAGTCAATATTATGTATCAAAATATTTCTATTTATACTACAGACATTGTAAGAACATATTCTATTCCAAAATATTGGTATTAGTGGAGGAGGACTGTTGAAGGTTGCTTTTGTGCGTGTGTGTGTGTGTGTGAGAGAGAGAAAGAATGTGTGTCATGTCCCCACCTTGAGAAGACAAATGACAGAATCCCAACAGAATTAGTGACATTTATAGTAAAACAGAGCATGGAAACCGAGTGAAAGAAGAAAGAAAAAACAGCCTGTTGATCTTCTTCTTTAGTGATAATGGATTATTCCATATAAATTAGTACAAACGGAGGATAAATTGCACTGGACAGTTATCAAGTAGGGTGACCAGACTTCCAGTTTCATAAGATGTACACCAATGTCTCTGCATTCAGTGCAAAATGTCTTTCTGTGGAAAAACTGAGTAAACAGTGACACAATGGGACTTTATGCATTATTTTAAACATTACCTCACAATTGGCTGTTGTGTTTTTCAGCTGTTAGGCTCACTGACTTTTTAAATTAAAATAATTTGCAGACTTTTTTTTTTTTGCCTTTTCAAGTTGATTTGCCAATGCTTAAACATCAACAAACCACCTTGAAGATTCACAAAATTTGTAGGGTTCCGATGACATTATTTGAGTAAATGTGTCTGTAAATCTTTCCTATTATTTTAAATTTACCTATAAACTCAAAACACTAATGACACCGGTTAGGAGAGTTTGTTTGGTACCAGAAAATCTACAACATCTGGTTTCTTGTGGTTAGTTACAGTACTGTACCCCTTAAAAGTATGGTCATGATATTAACAAGAAGCAAAACACACCCATGAGTGACCACTAAAGATGGCACTGATTTGTAAACATCTACAATTTACATTTTCCTCTCTCCTACCTTCCCTCAGTTTCAGTCCTTCTATCTTTATCTCTGAATGAGACTCATTTTAACCCCTGTGTCAATCAAGGTGGCAGAGGGCAGCTCCGTTTGTGGAGACACTCTGCACTGGATTACATCCCAGGCCATAATTAAAGTGAGACGAGACACGTCAATCTCACACACACTCCCCAACAATCTCTCCAGTCACACCGCAGGGCTTTTAGCACTGGCTTCTGTCTGGGGCTACAACTCACAAACAGGTCAGTGAACAGCCGCCAAAATGCGATGTGTGGGTTTCACATGATTTCAGTGAAGCGGGCAACAAACCAAGCATAGTATTTTCTGCAGTTCCTTGTTTAGAACAGAGGTGAGACATAAAGCTTATTAGCATTAGCTGAGGCAAATAAGACAAGAGAGAATGTTGTGACAAGCAGAAGTGTTTTTGGAAAGTTTGTGCTTGTTTTGTGAGCTGTCCTGATGCTAGATAACACGTAAACACTCGGCATACACCCATGTCTGGCACCAATTTACAGTATTGTTAAAATACATAAATTAAGCCTTGTCATCTCACAACATTTCTCAATTTAAGTACAAACAAACTGATGTGTCGCACATCAGGGTTGAAGTTGCTGCAAACGTAGTGCAAAAATGGCTTCTGTAATTTTAAAGAAGTTTATTATTTTATTATTTAATATAATAATTTCGTTATTATATTCCATATTTAACATATATTTTGAGCTTGACGAGTTCAATATGTATAAACATAAAGTACAGGGACAAAGACAAATTCTGATTTTTCTCACAAAATTATTGCTAACTAAAATGATTAAAAACGATTAAATGTTGTCGTTTGAAATAGAGTATAAATATTGGATGAAAAACTTAAATGAAAACTAGAAATGTTGCCTTGGCAACTAACTGAAATAAAAAAAGTTGAAGCTGAAGTAAAACTAAAACTGGAGAAAAATAAAAACAAAAACTAATAAATATGACAAAACCATATAACAAAATTGCTTAATTTAAAACAATAACTGAAACTATATTAAAAAAGTTCATTCAAAATATTAATATACTGTAATCAATAACAACTGTAAATAATGCTGAAAAAACACTGAATGCATAAAGCACTTTACATAAAAAAAACTATAAATAAATACATTAATTCTACATAAAATAGCATGTTTGCAAAGTTTAATTTACATTAAAAATATCACACCTCATTTTTGTAGATTATATTTTAACAGATTAAAAAGTAATTAAAAATGTTGATGAACTGGGACATTAATTTTTTTTTAAACAACAACAAATTGTATATATTTTTTTTGCATTACATGCTAAACAGTTGACTAAGTGACTACAGTAAGTTCAGTAACTTTTTTCCCTCTGATAACTAAACAAGCAATAAGTATTGTGCACACAAATAGGGAATCGCCTCCTAAGAATAAGCCATTTACACTTTAATAGTGCTGAAGTTTTCAGAAGGGCTAGTCTTTCTCACAGTTTTTGATTGACAGGTACCCTGCTGATGCCACTCTACCCGCCAGAGACTGACTCAAGCCATTTCACACACTCTTATTTTCTCCGTTGCTCCTTCTCTTTTTCATTTTCCCTCTATCGTCATTGAGAAGACCAGACTATTCTCCCCTCTGAAAACAACACTAAGGAACTAAACACTGCTGAATGAAAAAAGAAAGAGAGGGAGAGAGATGAGAGAGTAGGAATCCCTCTGCAAATGGGCTTTCCTGGATGAAATTAAATATCCAGATCAATGGACCGAGCCCTTGACCTGAAAGGAATTTCAGTCTGAACAAAGATACACACACACACACACACACACACACAAACACACACACACACACACACACACACACACAGAGAGAGAGAGAGAGAGAGAGACACATAGATACACAATATACACACTTTAACACAACTATTGATGGCAAAAGGAAATTAAATGCTTAATGTCTGACTGAAAGTTCAACCTTCATTGCTGACAATACCAATAAACAAACAAAATACTCTGAAAAACAACGGAAAGTGCAGAATAGTAATTTACTATTTTTTTTTAGTCATTGCTTTCTACACAATTTAGTTTGGTATAGCCAGAGTTTTGACCGTCAGCTTATTCTGCCCAAAACTGCCAACTTAATCAGGAAGAGGCTGACATTTAAAGCAACCAGTGACTGACATGGAAGACATTTATAATGTTACAAAAGATTGCAAATAAATGCTTTTTAACTTTCGTCAAAGAATGTTGAAAAAACGTATTACTGTTTAAGTAAATAATGTTAATGTTATTATTAATAATAATAATGTTTTCAACTGTGATAATAGTAAGCGTTGATCCTTAATAAAGATCAGCTTTGCCATCACAGGAATAAATTATTTTAAAATGATTAATTAATGATTAAATAATCTTACAACAGAAAACAGTTATTTTAAACTGCTTTTATTGTATTTTTGATCAAACAAATACAGCTTTGGTGAGCATAAAAATTCTGGGCGAGGAAAAAAAAATCTTACCGACCCCAAATATGTGCACAAAGCCAGTCAATCATATTAGAGATTGTCATATTGAGATACATTTTTACATTTCTGTATGCAACAGACATCAGATGGCCAATATGCAGAGAAGTTCATCATAAATTGAGGTATTAAATAATATTTTTTGTTTTTTAAAGACAGAAAAACTGAATGGAACTATTTAAATTAAATGAAAATGTAATTAATTACTCACCCCCACGATACAAACCCCTAAGACCTTCGTTCATCTTTGGAACATAAATTAAGATTTCAAGAAGGATTAAGATAAAAAAAAAAAAAACAGAAATAACGACTTTATTCAACTATTTATTTTCTCCCAGGACAGTCCTTCACCATTATCGAGAGTACCAATAATATAGAACATGCATGCGCTGCGCCTTGTTTACGAGTAGAGGAATGCACACACATGTGTCGTGGTACTCTCGATAATGGAGGAGGACTGCCCTGGGAGAGAAGAAATCGTTGAATGAAGTCATTATTTCTGTTTTTATTTTTATTTTTTTTGCACACAAAAAAGTATTCTCGTAGCTTCATACCATTATGGTTGAACCACTGATGTCACATGGACTTTTTAAATTATGCTCTTACTACGTTTCTGGGCCTTGACTGTGGTAGTACCCTTGCTGTCTATGAAGGCTCAGAGAGACCTTGGATATCATCAAAAAATATCTTAATTTGGTTTAAGAAAAATATCTTACGTGTTTGGAGCAACATGAGGGTGAGTAATTAAAGGGTTAGTTCACCCAAAAATTAAAATTCTGTCATTAATTACTCACCCTCATGTCGTTCCAAACCCGTAAGACCTTCGTTCATCTTCAGAACACAAATTAAGATATTTTTGATGAAATTCGAGAGCTTTCTGACCCTTCATAGATAGCAAAACAACTGTAATGTTCCCAGGTCCAGAAACATAGCAAGGTCATCGGTAAAATAGTCCATGTGACATCAGGGATTCAACTGTAATTTTACGAAGCTACGAAAATACTTTTTGTGCACAAACAAAAATAATGACTTTATTAAACAAGTCTTCTCCTCCTCATCCCGACTGCAGCGATGATATCTATCGACATTATTAGGTAAGCGTGTTGCAGGAGACTGGATGAGGAGAAGAGTTGTTGAATAAAGTCATTATTTCTGTTTGCTTTGCGTACAAAAAGTATTCTTGTAGCTTCGTAAAATTATGGTTGAACCCCTAATGTCACATTAACTATTTTACCGATGTCCCTGCTATGTTTCTGGACCTGGGAACATTACAATTGTGTTGCTGTCTATGAAGGGTCAGAGAGCTCTCAGACTGCATCAAAAATATCTTAATTTGTGTTCTGAAGATGAACGAAGGTCTTACAGGTTTGGAACGTAATTCATGACAGAATTTTCATTTTTGGGTGAACTAACCCTTTAATTACATTTTTTTGGGTGAACTATCCCTTTAAATTGTGCAAACTATGCATTTCTCTTTTGTTATCAAAGGGCCTGGCATGTTGGGTTGGGTGGTCTCTCTCAATGAAATTGAGTTGCATCCTATTTGTATGGTAGATGCCAACCCACACCGTGTCCCAGGTTCCACTCCAGGGGTTAGTTTCCAGAACATAGGCATTAACATGCCACTCATTTTCTCTTCAATCTCTCTACCTCTTCCATCTCTCTAGAGCTTGCTGAAGAGTGACTCATTTACGAAGACCCAATGCCACTGCTGACGAGTCCATTGCAGCATCCGACTGGCCCGAGCCAGCCAGGTGTGACGACTAGGAGGTGTAAGCAGAGGCTGACAGGTCACCTGTCCTTCACCGGGCATTGTGTCTGCTGGCGGTTTCAGCAGCGGTACAGGTGACAGATCTGAAATGATCTCTCAGATGGACCAGTCTGATATGTCTGTTCTCCTCTGCTGTGGTCACTCGGGGGCAGCCGGATCGGATGGCAGTTTGTTGAAACTTCTTCTGCGGTTAACAGGGCTGAGCCAAATTCAGAACTGAAGAACTGGCTCAATTCAGTTCATGAGTGTGAATTTTAATCTATCTATCTATCTATCTATCTATCTATCTATATATCTGTCTGTCTGTCTGTCTGTCTGTCTGTATATCTATCTATCTATCTATCTATCTATCTATCTATCTATCTATCTATCTATCTATCTATCTGTTTGTTCATTCATCCATCCATAAATCCATCCATCCATCCATCCAATCACCTATCTACCCACCTGTCTGTTTGTAATATCTATAAACTTTGAAAGTTCAGGACTTCAAATCTACAAAAAAAAACAAAGCTTTGTGAAGCTAAAATTCAAGGTCTGTCTTGACAAACTTTTCTTGTTTTCCTGTTAAAAATTGTGGTTGTATTTACTTATTTGAATTTCAAAATAAATTGCAGTTCTTCATGGACTGAATTGGAATTTAAAAGGCATTCTTAATTCAATTCTGAATGGTGCACAATCCTGGTTGTTAGGACTCAGAGCCCTTAGGAGCTTACATGGTGTCTGGCAACACTAGCACTAGATATACCTGCCTGAAGCATGCCAAGGGTGCTCTTACTTGCTTATTCTAGGCATTTAGAATGCACATAAGATGTCTAAGAATGGCCGCTAGTCTTTGAACTATGCTTTGGAAAAAGGCCTTCTTAATTAGGCATTGTTCCATATGGACCTCACAGGTTAAAGAGCCTGGCTTTTGGCTTCCTCACTGCACAAACTACATTGCTGGTAGGAGAGCTTAAAATAAATCACTCATGTACTTCTTGTAAATGCACATAGACACTATAACTGAAGTACTTTCTTTCCAGACAATGTACATGCAGACTGACACACAAGGTAGGTTTTTTCAAAATGCATTTGTGTTTGGGTAAATGGCTCTGGGGAGGCGCCGTGTTTGTTAGCATGTGTGTGTGGAGTGAATGAGCAAACACAAGCGAGAACAACACAATTAATTCAAGCTAACGGTAAACAGAACTCTCCCAAAGCCAGACAAACACACACATGCACACCACGCTTGCACACACATTTCCATGTATACCCATTATTCAGTTCTCATCTGAGCGCTGTTTGGAAATATCTGGACACTCCAAACATTTTCTTTGGAAATGAAGTGTTCTGGAACAAATCGAAAAAAAAAAAAAGAATAAGAATAAGCAGAACAGAACTAGGAGACATTTTTCCAACAAATAAAACTTCATATTTACAATTGGACATGATGTTTGTTAATTTCATACATTCACTTGATTCATTCATCAATTAAGAGTCATACACTTGGTTGTAAGTGAGACTGAATAAAACAAAGAAAATACTGCACTGTAAAAAAAATATTTTTCAAAGTTGAAAATAAAATTATCATATTATTGGAAAATGTTTCACAAGAAAATGCTCTTCCAGTCAAAATATAACACAATTGTGTTTGCAAAAAGAAATAAAAATAAAAAATAAAATAAAAAAATTATAGATATTCAGATATATAAAGTTCAAAAGAGGATTTGTTTTTTGTTTTCCAACACATTAATCTTATATTCATAATGAGACGTGCTGTATTTCATTAATTAATTCATTAATTCATTCATTCATTAGTAAATTAACCCTCCTATAGGCTTAATTGTATTTATTACTATATCATATACAATAAATACAATATATACAGTATATATATATACAGTGGGGAAAAAAAGTATTTAGTGTGTGTGTGGTGATAATCGCTACCTATTGAGTGTCTTTCTATCTTTAGACTTCATTACTCTCTGCTGTTTCAAGGATTTCAAAGCACCATCCCAGCGACTGGAGCATCTGCTAACATCAATGTATCTGTGTATGTGTGTGTGCTGCTTTGAGCAAAGTCTGAAGCTGAACTGCTTTTATTTTGTGCTCCGACAGAATGGGATCTGATTGGTTAGGTTGTTCTAAACGATGTGCAACATCCGCGTAACAGACAAGGAATTTCCAGCTCATGATTTTGGTGATGGGGTAATGTTTGTTTTTCATGCTGGTTTAAGCGCACCCTCACGCTCAGCACTCTTAAGTCAGGATTAGAAGCTTAGACACAATCATCTCCTAATTGGATCGTGGCAGCTCTGTGGAACACCTTAAGATGGGCCACTCTTTCTCCTGTCTCATCCCTCCTCCTACACTCTTAAAAAATAAAAGTGCTTAAAAGGTACTTCACAGCGATGCCGTAGAATAACCATTTTTGGTTCCACAAAGAACCATTCAGTCAAAGGTTCTTTAAAGAACCATCTCTTTCTTACCTTTTTAGAATCTGAAGAACCTTCTTTCACCACAAAGAACCTTTTGTGAAACAGAAAGGTTCTGAAGATGTTACTGGTTCTTTATGGAACCATTTCAACAAAAAGGTTATTTTATGGCATCGTGAAGCACCTCTATTTTTAAGAGTGTAACCTCGGCAGATGGACTGAATTGGACTTAGTCTCCAGGTCATGTCAAACAGATAATGCATACACAGATATCTCACCAGGTCCAGGTCATATTTTACATTAAAATAAAAATAAATAAATAAAAAATAAATAAATAAATAATATTTTTACTTAGAGAGAAGCCTGTTTTAGGACAACTTCTATGTCATTTATTTATTTATTTATTACGCATTACTACAAACCCAATTCCAAAAAAGTTGTGACACTGTACAAATTGTGAGTAAAAAGACTGTTATAAAAAAGAAGAGGGGATGCCACACAGAGGTAAACATGGCCTTGTCCCAACTTTTTTGAGATGTGCTGATGCCATGAAATTTAAAATCAACTTATTTTCCCTTAAAATTATACATTTTCTCAGTTTAAACATTTGATATGTCTAACTTTTTTGGAATCGGGATTGTATTTTGTTTAATGTTAAGCATTAGCACAAGGTCTAACAAATGTAATAACAATAAAACAACAAATAAAAACAATTACGAATTCAAAAATGTGTTGGCCCCTTTATTTCAAGTCATTGGTGTTATTAACATTAAAAAAGGAATATTGTGATGAGACATTACTTTATGACAATTAAACAAATAATTTGTCAAATAAAAACAAAATTCTCCTTAAATTAAATTAACATTAAATTATTTAATGTTCTTATGCAAAATATCCTTCAAACAGAAAATAAAAAGAAGGACCTTTGGATTTGGGGGCAGATTCACCAAATTATGGATCTACTGTATTACAATCCAGTAGGCCTACATACAAGACCAGTCGTCCTCTGGTCGACATTATTAGGTAAGAAGCCCTTCAGATCATAAGCATAGTCATATGTGTGAGAAATTACAGCAGATATCTACCCTGACACACGTGCTAACATAGGCCTACCGCTTTTCCTCTGAGAAACCTCAGGCAGTTTGTTTCCAGCAACTTCCTCTCGTTCCTCTGATTAAAAGGTCCATCAGTCATCATAACAGACGACTCCGAAACCAGGGAGATAATGAGTAACGATAATAACGCTACTCATCGGGGAGATATCAAGCGCCGTTTGACAAGGTCGCGGGGACACAGTAACGCTGATTCGCGTGGTGTTTGATTGACAGGTCTCACCCTAGCGGCTCGGGATTGCGTACATCCCAAAAGACACTCGCGTTAAAATGCGCCAGTGTCAGTGTCTATGCATTATGCAGTATTATGTCCATCCGAATAGACCAGGTGTCTATTTGCATATTGAAACATGGAAATGCTGTCAACAGCATAAGAAGCAAGACAAAATAATTTAAACTCAATAGCTAAATGGACCTGGATCCATTAAAGCACTCTGTTAGAATGATAAATGAGCAGAAATATAACAGTAACAAGCAGAATAAATAGAAAACTACTGAAAAAAAGGGGCTAGTCTTGGGCTGAGGTTTGTGGCTTCTTTTTTCGTGCTTTCATTTTTGGCACAAGCTTAGGCTACTGGCAAACGCAATAGCCTTTAAAATGTCAAAGCGATCAATTTACAATTAAAGCCAAGAACAACAACGAGCCACATGGGCCGTTTTCAGATCCTCGGGTAGCTCAAGAAAAACGCTATTTTAACTTTATCTTTTTGGTTTGGGTAATTTGGTAAGCATTTCACACAAGATGTCCCAGCATGTGTGTTCCTTCCATTCTGTCATTTTTTAACCCAGCGGGGGAACTGTCACCGCGCTTCCGCGCGCCGCCATACGCGCTCTCTGGCCGGTTTTGCGCGCACCAGGGGATCCGTCACTCGGTTAGGAGTGCGAGACGCGCTTCCTCCGCGTTTCCTTACCGTTTCAGCGGACTTCACTGCAGGACTTCCTGCGCGCTTCGGTTTGCTATGGTAACTGACGTGTTCTATCACAGGTGTTTTCTCTGTCTGACGGAAGCTAAATTTGCCGCTTTGCCACTAACTTTAAACCCTTTCGCTCTCACATTCACTATACAAAACTATAAACTAACACATTAGAAGTTTAATTTCCATTTCACCTTCAGCATAATGAAGTGTTCTTGCAACAGCTTCCATGTACAGAATAGACCTTTGACGAATTGTCTGTTAAACATTTGAAAACAAAAAAACAAAAGCAGTCTTGAGTGTCAAAACATTGTCAACAAGTGGAAAATTAAATGCTGTAATAATGTTTTTCTGACATTCTGCAGTGACCTAGTTGCTTGAAAGCCTTTACATGCAATTTGTTTAGTCAATCTCTCTAACTTTTCGTCCTGTAGACAGTTAATTTAGAAATAAAATAAATAAATCCTGTTGTTGACCATATTTCCACAAGTACATTCTAAGAAACAACAGCCTCGTCCTCAGAGGCTGAACTGTTAAATAGCCTGAAGCTTGTTAAAGCCACTTCAGCATGTTCTCTCCTTTCGGTCTGTTAACAATGCTCATTTATAAATAAAGTATCCTATTGTTCAAATTTGTCCACGCTTAGTAAACATATATTCAATACAGCACTACAACCCTGTCCTTAGAGGCCAAATAAAGTAATGGACTGAATCATTTGTGCATTTCAAATGGTCTTAAATCTATATTAACACAATAAAGTACGGTGGCAGAGAAGTGCAAAACAAATCACAATTCTGAAAACAAAATAACAAATTACAAACGCAAATGCAAGTCTAAAAAACAAAATAACAATTCAGAAAACACAACAAGAATTCAGAAAACATTATAACAAGTCAGAAAACACAATAACAAATTCGAAAACAAAATAACAAGTCAGAAAACACAACGATAAATCCGAAAACAAATTAACAAGTCAGAAAACACAACGACAAATCAGACAAACCGGAAGAGGCAGGGATAGTCTGAGACAGCGCCATTGGTTTGGGCTTACTCACCCCTGACTGGACGAGACATCTGTCAATCAACGTATACAGGGAAGAACCAGCCGAAGAACAGCAGAGTCATGGTAGAAAGTTCGGAGATGGTATTAAAGTAGCTCAGTTTAAATGTATTGTATGAATTGCCCTTACTATGGAATAAAAAATACCGGGTGTCTATTTACATTTAGTTAAAAGTGGCTGAAAATCATCAGCTCCAGTGGTGCTTGTCGTTGGCTTTTTGACACGATCGACCTGGGTTTGATCCCGTCCTTTGCCAAACTTTTTTTCCTCCCTTTTCAAATCTCGTATTAGCAATGGATTATATTTACACTAAGTGAAAATAGCAGTATTTTTAGCAATATGCTATTTACACTAAGTGCAAATACCTATTTACATTATGTTAAAATAGCAGGATTTCTACTATCAAGTATACTAAATAGTGCAAATAGTGGCAATTATCTGCACTTCAGTATTGTAGTACATTATAAAACAGTATGCAATAATAACATATTGAGTGTAAATTATCATTTTAATTTTAATTATTAAATGGATACCACCTTATTGGTACAATAAAGCCCTCCCTACACCTACCCTAACCCTACCCGATACTTTATTTTCAACTTTTTTATTATTTCCTTAATTTTTATTGAAAATAAATGCCTTTACGGTGTGATACGAGATTTGAAAAGGGAGAAAAAAAAGTTCGGCAAAAGGCGGGATCGAACACGGGTCGATCACTTCAAAAAGACAATGACACACACTTATCCATCTGCACCACTGGAGCTGATGTTCTACATCTACTTTTAACTAAATCTAAATATACACTCCATATTTTTATTCCATAGTAAGGGCAATTCATACGATACATTTAAACTGAGCTACTTTAATACCATCTCCGAACTTTCTACCACGACTTTGCTGTTCTTCGGGCTGGTTCTTCCTGTATACGTTGATTGACAGATGTCTCATCCAGTCAGCGGTGAGTAATCCCAAACCAATGGCGCTCTCAAACTATAGCTCCAAGCACCGGGGCCTGAGACAAGAACCAAAGTTTACTCCACATGTCTAAGGCACGTAGGCATCGCCGCATGACCTTGAGCATGCGGAGCAGGTTTCCCCTCAGGGAGAAGTCCTTGGTCTTGAGCCAACACTGTAGGGGTCTCATGTACAGCAGGCCAAAATATATCATGTTGGACGCAGCTGCCATCAGACCCAGCAGTTACTGGAACTGCTGACAGTGAGTGACCGGCCTTCTCTCACTCTCGCGACTGCAGTGAGGATCGACTCCAACCGAGCAGGAGACAGACGTGCCAGCATCGTGGTCGAATCCCACATCATGTCCAGATAAGTGGTTCTCTGTACTGGAGAAAGCACACTTTTCTTGCCGTTAAGTCTTAACCCCATCTCTTTCATGTGAGCGAGAACGATATCTCGATGCCGAACTGCCATCTGCTCCGATTGAGCTAGTATCAACCAATCGTTGATGTGGTTGAGTATATGGATGCCCTGGAGTCACAGAGGAGCCAGAGCAGCATCCACACACTTTGTGAAAGTGCGGGCTGAGAGTGCAAGGCTGAACGGAAGAATCCGGTAAGCTTTTGCCCCCAAAAGCAAACCTCGGGAACTTCCATCCTTCTTTGGAATGATGAAGTACCGGCTGTAGAAACCAGAGTGTCTGTCAAGAGGAGGGACCACCGCGATGGCCTCCTTCCTCAAGAGAGAGTTAAATTCTTGTTCCATTACCAGAGCCTGCTCGGGGCCCACCAGAGTGGGAATGACCCCATGGAAACGAGGCGGAGGAGAACTGAACTGATTCGGTAGCCTCTTTCTACAGTGTGCAGGACCCATTGAGACACATTTGGCAGAAGTTTCCACAGAGGAAGAGAGGTAAACACGTGCTCTCACTCAAAAAAATTTTTTACATTTATTTTCCAAGAGCGCCTGTATTTCTAACTTCTCGTACTCAGAAGAAATGCTTCATTTTAATTCCTCAGAATAAAATACAGCCAAACAACCAGACAAGTAAACACGGTCTGATGTGATAAGATTCATATCAAAACCGAAAACGATGTAATGCACACAAACAATATATGATGTTTTATTAACAAGGTTCGGGAGGAGCACGATCAGATAATCAATCAGTCTGGCCCAGGTGGAGTTACCTCAATTCCACAAAAGTTTTCCAGCATTCGGTTTTGCTCCTTTAGCCATTATATCACAGACTCAACGTTTTCCGTAAGACGATGAAACCTGTACCGGGGATCTTTTGTATCCTCCGTCGCAATCTGCCGGTCCTAGGCTCACTCCTTTTCCGCCAGTCGTCACCGCCGCCGAGCTTCATTGCGGCCGTCACTCTGCTCGACCAGCCACACGCTCTCCACAACACCGAGGCTTAACCTCGCCTCCACCGGCGAGACTTCCAACTTCCCCGACATCCTCGTATCATTTGGCCATGCCAATATATCCTCCGATCGGAAAGTGGATAGTATTTAAGGCGGAAGCAAACACTGATTTTTTTTCCAGATGAACTATTCTCACGGAGGGTAAACAAAGCTGATCTGTACGATCGATTCTTCATCCTGCAAATCAGCCAAGGTGGCCAATAGATCGAGCAAAGCCTCGAACTCCCCCACTCGACACTATCATTGTCCCGCACAAGACCCGGCTCTCCTCGAGCTTTGGGTCGCAGCGGCAGGTCTTAAACGAGCCTGGTCCGCGCCCCAGTTCTCACCGCAGCAAAACCTCATTCGCTTCCCGCTTCGGCTAAACTTTTCACCGAGGCTCTTTTGGCCGCAGCGCCACATGTAGCCGGGCCTCCAGCTCACGTTGCAGTCGCTAGCGCGAGACTACCTCTGCTAGCACCGCAGGCCTTGTTGCAATAATATTAAGTAAAGTCGCTAAAGGTAGGTCGTTTGTTGTTAAACGACGTGATGACATTATGGATATTGATGTAATTTTTTTGGTAACCAAGACTCAAAACTGCATAGAACATGCAATGAAATTACTCAAATTTTCTGTATTAATTTTCACTTGCTTTTTACCTGTATTTTAAATGACACATTTTACTCGGATAGACAGATAAGATGAAAAAGATTAGATTTTCGTGAAAAGTTAAACAGTGTACAATTATAGGTGCAAACCAACAAATAAGGTGTATCATAAAGAAACTATTATTATTATTATTATTATTGAACAAGTACAACTAGCAACCTAATTCGCATGCGTTGGGCATACTGCTAGGCACCTCTCTCCAAGTCTCTACCAGTTGATGTGGTGCTTGGTTGGCTAGCTGTTTCAATACTTACTACTAATTGTGTGGTTAAGAGGAAAAGCATGTCTTTTCGTAATTTTAGGATGTTGTCAGTCGTCATATTTCTCCTGCTACTTCTAACCTCTCTTCCTTTTCAGTGGTCTCCAGCTACCATAGCACACTAGCGTGAGGCTGCCTCTGCAAGCTGTGCAGCATTTTCCCCCGAATATCACTGAAACAAGCGCAAAGCTGCTTACGCTTGCAACACATGCTCGCACATCTCAGTCTTTCCTCCTGTTACTTCTAATCCTTTTCCTTTTCAGTGGCCTCCAGCTTTTATAGCACACACTAGCATGAGGCTGCCTCTGCAGGCTGCACAGGCTCTCCAGCATTTTGCCCCGAATATCACAAGCCCCATGGCCTACAGCTACAGCAGCTGAAACAAGCACAAAGCTGCTTACGCTTGAAACATATGCCCTCACATCTCAGTCTTTCCTCCTGTTACTTATAATCCTTTTTCCTTTTCAGTGGCCTTCAGCTCCTATAGCACACACCGTCAGCAAGCCTGGGCCGTGCCCCAAACTCGGCTGCTCCTCATACTGCACTGCCTCACTCCTCTTCTCAACCAATCACTGCGGCGCCTTCAGCTACAGCGCTGCACACAACGTTGCCTGCTGGCGGAGCTTCCCAAACTCCTATCCTTCCCCCTCCTTTCTACCTCCGGCGGCAGACGTTAGCGTGAGGCTGCCTCCGCTAGCCATTCAAGCTCAGCCACCTTACTCTTACCCTTCCGCTACTCCTTTTTCCTATCAATGGCCAGTAGCCCCTGCTGCAGACGTCCAAGCAGAGCAGCATCAGCCAGCAATGCAAGCTTACTGGCCTCCTCCCTCATTTCCTTCTACCTCTTACTACGTGCTTCCCTAAGCACCAGAGGCTAATCCTTGCGTGAGGCTGCCTCCGCAAAAGGTTACGGCCCCTCCCTATTTTTCCTTCTAACCCTTCTTTCCAATCTAAACCTCAGTGCACTTTGATCAAAGGAATTCAGTGCTCTCATCCTCCAAGCCCGGATGCTAAACAGCCGATAACTTTCGACATCCTTTCTAAATGTATTTATTCCACATTCTCCGCACAGGGTACCACTCACTCCATAACGCTTGTAGACTCAACGCTATGTTCATACTGGCTTTTCGTGGTTTCCTGAGATGCTTGGAATTCACAATAACTTCTATTCAACTCCAATCCAACCATCTCCAACCTTTCCGTGCTTGACAGCGAAACTCCTATTTCATCAAAGTAAATCAGCTCAGGAAAAAGACCACTCTGAGTTCTTTAACCTCCTGTCTCTAATCCAACCGTATCGGGCCCTTTTTCTTGTCTACAATTCAGAAGCTCTCAGTCTACATCCCCTCTTAACCCTCTTTTGTCGATGACTGACCGTAACCACCCCGTCACACGTTTTTGGTTTCAAAAACATCTATACAAACGATGTTCAATAAACATCGTCCAACCAGTCATACCCGTAGAAAGATTTTCCAGCCACTCCTTCCGAATCGGGGCAGTAACTACAGCAGCTCAAAAAGGTCTCACATAGCAGCAGATCCAAGCTCTTGGTCGATGGTCATCAGACGCCTTCAAGAGCTATATCAGGACCAATAAGTTTCACACAAAGAAAGCCCATCTAATTTTGATCAGTTAAAAGAAATTTAATTTGATACTGTCACAGCAGTGCCCGCTCCATTTGATACTGCCGCCGCAGTGCCCTGCTCATTTGATACTGCCGCCGCAGTGCCCAGCTCATTTGATACTGCCGACGCAGTGCCCAGCTCATTTGATACTGCCGCCGCGGTGCCCTGCTCATTTGATACTGCCGCCGCGGTGCCCTGCTCAGTTGATACTGCCGCCGCGGTGCCCTGCTCAGTTGATACTGCCGCCGTAGTGCCCTGCTCATTTGATGCTGCCGCCACAGCGCCCCTCTTAATTTGATACTGCCGTTGCAGTGCCTCCATTCGTTGTTTCGAGACTAATGGCTTATTCAGCATTGGACCGGGCTCTCCCTTTCGGTGCAGCAGAGCCGCGACTCCCTTCGGTCGCAGCAGGTGCCCTTCATCTGTTGTTTCGAGATTCAAGGCTTATTCGGCATCGGACAGGGCTCCCCCTTACGGTGCAGCAGAGCCACGACTCCCTTCGGTCGCAGTGAGAGTCCTCCATCCATCGTTTCAAGCCCCATTTGCTTTTTCAGCATCGGACAGGGCTCTCCCTCCCAGTACAGCAGAGCCACAGCTCCCTTCGGACGTAGTGAGAGCCCTCCATCCGACGCTTTAAACTACGCCACGCATTCAGCTGCAAGAGGGACTCTCCTTCCGGTGCAGCAGAGCCGCAGCTCCCTTCGGATGCAGCGAGAGTCCCTCACCTGGCCTTCCATCGTGCTCCTCATTCGGCGACAGGTAGGGCTTGCCATCTGACATGTAGAGTCGCAGCTTACATTCAAGCACCGCACGACCCCTCCCAGTTGCCCTGCCGCCTCCTCGCACACCCTACTTTTCTTCATGGCATGCATATTTTTTCTCCGGCTGCTCATGCCATTAGCTTCTTTTGGGGAGTTCTCTGGGTTCGGGCTTTAACCCGAGCTCGGAGCCCTCCCTCTGGACAGCACGCCAAATATGCTACTAATTGCTTAATCACATTATATGTTAGTGTGAACTCGTGAACAATCTATTTGGAGAAAGATAGCTGCAGCAGTGAGCTCTCACTCAGAGGGGAAAAAACCGCAGCACGGGATTCTGAACCCCGAGAGAGTGCTAGATCTGGGGAATGCGGGTGGAGATAGGGAGAGCCCGTCTCCAACCCATCCGCCAGATCATGTGCGATCCCTGTCCCTCACCTGGCCTTCCATCGTGCTCCTCATTCGGCGACAGGTAGGGCTTGCCATCTGACATGTAGAGTCGCAGCTTACATTCAAGCACCGCACGACCCCTCCCAGTTGCCCTGCCGCCTCCTCGCACACCCTACTTTTCTTCATGGCATGCATATTTTTTCTCCGGCTGCTCATGCCATTAGCTTCTTTTGGGGAGTTCTCTGGGTTCGGGCTTTAACCCGAGCTCGGAGCCCTCCCTCTGGACAGCACGCCAAATATGCTACTAATTGCTTAATCACATTATATGTTAGTGTGAACTCGTGAACAATCTATTTGGAGAAAGATAGCTGCAGCAGTGAGCTCTCACTCAGAGGGGAAAAAACCGCAGCACGGGATTCTGAACCCCGAGAGAGTGCTAGATCTGGGGAATGCGGGTGGAGATAGGGAGAGCCCGTCTCCAACCCATCCGCCAGATCATGTGCGATCCCTGCGATCTCAATCGATGCCGTGCCTCAGCAGCAGAGGGACCAGAACCGCAAGATCACAGGCACGGACTGCTTGGAGCGTGCCTGGCGAGAGCGGAGCGCTTTACAGTGGGAAAAGTACATTCCGGATTCATGAAACATCCTTAAGAAGAAATTTCTTATTTTTTTTAACTTAAGAAAAAAGTTAAGAATATGTTGTATTCACAAAAATTAATCTTAAGAATATTCTTATCTTTTTTCTTAAGATTGTTCTTAAGGCAAAATTTGAGAAGAATTCAAATTCTTGAAAAGAATCTTCTTAAAAATCATTGTAAATACATTTTGACATCGTAAACTTAAATTTAGGACAGCCCCAGACTTGTCTTAAATACCAAACAGTAATAATTATTTAATGAATTTATTGGGTTATTTCAAATAAATTGTTATATTTAAGCATTACAACAACACTAGCTACATATAATACATAGTAGGACTATTAATAGGGATGTGCATGAGTTTTCTGAAGTGACAGCGATGACTGATAATGTAAACAATGATCGGTCATGATTAGCCTATGTGTGATGCTACTTTTTGCTGACTTTAAAACTCAGTAGCAACTCTAAAATGAGTCAGATAGGGAGCTTTAATTGAACACTTTTAATTTTAGCTTATACATACGACATAATCTTTGGCAGTATTCAGCGCACATGAATGCGCAGGATGCGTTTGCTGTAGCAGTGCGGACACACATACCGGAAGCGTTCACTCAGATGAGAGCGCAAAACACAGCACAAAAATGAATGAAACATATCGCTGCAGCTTGAGACAGGCTATTTTAAAAGTAACTGTTCAAAAACACGGCACATTAAAAACGTGAAGCTGAGTGCTAGTCAAACTTGTGATGAAAATAATGTGCAAGTTTATTAAGATTATTAGGGTAATCTGCAGGAAGCGCAAAAAGATAATAAAGTGTGAGTTTATCAGTGCGTCAAGTATTCACTCAGATAACAACAGTTATTTTCTTCTTTAAAAAAAAATATGTTCTTAAGAATATATTTGAGAACTTATCAACAATTTTTCAAGAATTGCACTTAAGAACATTCTTACGAACTTCGTGGAATTTATCTTAAGAAATTTCTTAACTTATTTCTTAAGAAGATTTTCGTGAATCCAGCCCCTGGTCTCTACGTCACCCGCTTGTGACGTCTCGACCTTCCATTGGACTGATTTTACATGATTCAGTGATTCAGAGCGTGGTCTGAAGGCATTCCCAAAGCGTTTTCCGACGCAGTTCGAGTTCCTGAAGGGGAACCATGGTTCTTTAACATTTCAGTCATTTTCATGACTGAAAACTGATTTTTAGAATGACCTATTAAAAACTTTGTGCTGTGAATACATGCATGGGATTGTGGGTAAATCAGGACTTATGTAGAATCAGATGGAGTTACTGGTATGTTGACTAAAGAATCATAAAGTACACCGAAACTATGGAGGAGGAGGAGGAATAATCTAATTAGTTTGTGATATTGATTCCGATGTCAAGATTTTTATTCGTTATAATTCCCACCGCTTCAGCATTACCCTTGTCAACTCATGTAAAATCAAATGTAATCAGATTCAAGCCAACGTTTGCTCTCAGAACACGCATACATATGGTACACGCACCTCCAGGACACGCATTCTCTCCACAGCTCATTCGAAAGCACAGCAACAACATTTCTGGAAAACAAAATTTCATCTCCATAAACAATGAGATTATTACAGTGAGATCAAAGCCACGGCAGACAGTGTTGGTGGATCAAAAGCAAAGTGTTTTCTCACACTGCCCTGATACAGGCCCAATTCCGGCCAGGTGGGGAATAAAAAACGCCTGTGGAAATCTCATTGCCCCAAGGTCAATTTGGAACTCTGCTCAGGCCAGTTGCATGTAAGTTGCATGGTGACTGGTGCTGCAGCAGATTTAGAACAATCCGTAGCAACGCCATCCATCAAGACCGCACCGGAGTAAGCCGCAGATTCCAGATTTAATCTCGGATTTATGATTAGCAGACAATCTTGGCCAGAACATTGAAAAAGTGACTTTTAAACTTTATCCAGGATTATACTCTTTCTCAGACATTCTATCTCTCCCTCTCTCCTGGGAAAAGTCGTGATCGACTGCATCTTGAAAAAGTCAAACAGAGATCTGAGATGGCATTCAGAATGATAAATAATAAAAATAAATGTTCAGGGTTTAAAAAAACAAACAATCTTTTGTTTATGACCTGCTTCACTGACCTTCTGACCGGATTTACAGTATATGCCAATGAGGGGATCATAAAATCATTATTCCTGTTCTTTTAATGAGATTTTTAATTAGTTAAAAACATCAATGCGGACATGATGGGATGTTTGTGTATGTACACAAAGCATAATAAGTTTTGATAATCACAAAACAGACACCATCTGCCTACATCATGTCTCTTTGTGAAATGAAAGAGACACATCATCATATGAGTCTTTTTTGGCTTCAAATGAATACAGAAAGGATTGTCAATACGCTTCTGGAACTACTGGATTACTAAAGCCCTTTATTCTCATTTTTAAAGCCTTTGCGGATATGAATAGAGTGCTTGAGCTTTAATGGGAGCAAAACATTTGCTTTTTTGCAGCCCGTGGCACCTGAATATGCCGATTGTGCCTTATTGCCAGCAGTATCCTCATTTTTTTACAGAATAGGAAGGTTACGACCTCATGGCAACTAAGTACACTTGCTATGTTTCCATTTTGAGCAGATTAGCGCCACACTAGTGCAACTCTTGACCTTAATGCTTGACCTTGAGTTGAACAAAACACATTTGTACACACTGCTCTGTGTGCAGATACTTGTAAATACTCACAGACACACACACACACACACAAAAACACTGACCTGAAGACCGCAGCTGATCGTATGAATGAGATGATGTTTACAAGATACAAGCTGTCATATTGACAATGGCCATACAAATGTAACTCATACAAAACTTCCAGGTTCTGTTATATACACTAAACGATATTAATTTAAGCATTACATTATAAAAATAATGTGGAAGGTAAACAGGTTTGGTTTGCTACATGTGACACAGTTGTTTGAGTCAAACACATAAAAGAACCATGATACAATCATGGAATCATATAGTGAGACCATGATACTTAGATGTTTTTTTTATATACAATATTATCATCATCATACATGGTATTCAAAAGCATGGTATTACCATGTTCCCTTTCAGTCGGTCACTACGAGTCACGTCGTGACCGACGAATTGGGATATCGCTTCGATAGCCCAATCAACTTCGAGTGTAAACTAAACGAGCCAATGCACATTGGCATGCAATTATTGCATCCAGCTGCCGCTGATCACAGCGTTAGTATAATAAGGCAGCAGGTGCAATGCATACCAGCTTTTCGCTTCGGAGCCGAGCGACAACATCGTTCTGCTCTATGTTTATTTCGAGAACTATGAGTTCAGCACGCTCTCGGAAGCTTTCTGTGTTGGCGGGACGGCGCTTCAGCGGAGGCGGTTCCAGTGTCGAGTGGGTTGCGCACTTCAGGCTGCACTACCCCCTGTTGTGTTGCAAAGCGGCCATCTCGCCTGTGCGCCTCAGCACTAAAAGAGCATTTCCTAAAAAAGAGCAAATTTCTCTAAAAGAGCTACACGGGTGCGTCTTTATAAAGACGACAGATCGTCCTTATAAGGATGCCGTTTCACCCGTGTGTTTCTGGGTGCGTTCGTTACCTGGCACGTTACTCGTTACTGATGGTCACGATCGCTGCCTCACGTGTCTGGGCATTAAGCACGCTGAGGTGGCCTTCGTGGATGAGTCATGTTCTCATTGCGGGAAGATGACCATCTCGGAGCTGCAAACCAGGTTCTGCTACTTGCAAGGGGCTCGTTCTGGCGGAAGGCAGACGAGAACCACTTCCAGCAGTAGCGCGGGCAGTTTGAGGGTTACAGTGATGGCAAACCCCGCAGGGAACCAACTCTCTGGGGACCATCACTCCTCTTGCTCCTCCGATCCAGTGGAGCTACCCACGGAACGCACTGGGACCTCTTTAGAGAGCGTACCAGCGGTATCCAGTGGACCTCCCCCCGACCAGATGTCGAATTCAGCATCGGAGGGAGAGCTGTCCGATGAGGATTCGGCCGCGCTGCCGCCCTCTGGGATGGTGGCAAAGCCTGAATCGGATCCAGAGATGACAGCTATGCTTTCCCAGGCTGCCGAAAGGGTCGGGCTCGAGTGGAAACCTCCACCGCGTCCCGGGCCCTCAAGGCTGGATGATTGGTTTCTCGGGGTGGCTCACGCTGGTTCTCAGTGCCCCCCCCGGTGCCTTTCTTCTCGGAGGTGCATGACGAGCTCACCAGGTCGTGAACGGCAACTTTTACTGCGGGCTCCTCCTCCCTCACCACCCTCGACGGCAGTGCAGCGAAGGGGTATTCAGCGATCCCCCCGGTGGAGCGGGCGGTAGCGATGCAATTGGCGGGGAGACCCGGTACTTCCTTCCCAGGCCTGTAGGCATTCGTCAGGTCTAACCGACAGTGCCTATATGGCTTGCGGTGAAGCTGCTTCTGCCTTACATGCTATGGCGTTACTGCAGGTGCACCAGGCTAAGGCACTGAAGGACCTGCACGAGGGTGGTCACGATCCAGAACTTCTGAAAGAGCTCCGAACCACCACTGACCTCGCGCTCCGAGCGACGAAGGTCACCGCGAGTTCTCTGGGTCGTGCGATGTCCACGCTTGTGGTCCAGGAGAGCCATCTCTGGCTGTGTCTGGCAAACATGAGGGACACCGACAAGGTTCGGTTCCTCAATTCCCCTGTGTCCCAGACCGGCCTCTTCGGCGACGCAGTCGAGAGCTTTGCCCAGCAGTTCTCGGCTGCCCAGAAGCAGACTGAGGCGATTCGATTCGCTGCTGCCTCTATCCATCCGCCGGCTGCAGCGCCCCAGCCTGTTCGTCGCCGAGGGTGGGCCCCCGTGTCCGCCCCCGCTCCCGCGCCACATCCGCAGCAGCCTTCAGCAAAGCGGCGTCGTGGAGCCGGGCGTGGACGGGCACAAGCCGCCCGAGCTGGGTCCCTGTGTTCCACCTCGCTGCCCCACTGCGGGTACGGCTGTGGTCCCGCTGGTCTCGCTTGTACGGTTTCTGGGCGCTTGGTCAGCGCTACCCAGCCCATCTCGCTGGCTTCTGCGAACCATCAGCCTCGGCTATGCGATTCAGTTCGCCCGGCGCCCGCCCGAGTACAGCAGTATCTGCTTCACTACAGTGAAGGCGGCCGATGCCCCTGTTCTACGGGCAGAGATCGCAGTCCTACTGGCGAAGGATGCGATAGAGCCGGTCCCTCCAGCCGATATGAGGTCGGGGTTTTACAGCCCTTACTTCATTGTACCCAAGAAAGACGGTGGGTTACGGCCAATCTTGGACCTTCGAGTTTTGAACCGGGCCCTTCATCGGCTACCATTCAAGATGTTGACGCAGAAACGCATCTTTGGGTACTTTCAAATGTCGATCCTTCCACGCCACAGACCATTTCTGTGGTTTGTGTTCGAAGGACGGGCATATCAGTACAAGGTCCTGCCCTTCGGGCTGTCCCTGTCTCCCAGTGTCTTTGCGAAGGTCGCGGAGGCAGCTCTTGTTCCCCTCAGAGAGCAGGGTGTTCGCGTTCTCATATAATAATTATATCGTAGCCTATTTTATTTCATACGTTTTTATTTATTTATTTAATAATTATTATTATATTTAGTCTATGTTAAATAATAATGTCACACTGAAAAACACTGATGTCAAAATATTCTTGGTATATTCTGGTTAGTGAATCAACTTAATTTAATATCTTGGCAAATCTGAGCATTTTTTGGTGACATTATTGAGATTTATTCTGAAACTCTAGTGAGACACAAGTGAGATTACTATCCTTTTTTTCAGAAGAGTAAGCTTCAGCAAAAGTGTCTGCATTTTATCCTGTTGTCTAAGAAAGAACTAAAATATATATAAAAAACATATCATCAGTGAATTTTCTTTGACTTTTATTATAATAAGGTTGAGTGGTGATTGTTTGATGACTAAATTTAAAGTAATAAAGACGTTTAAATTGAAGTAATTATTCTGAAACGATCAGTAAATACATAAGTATGATAAATTGCAAGGCATATTAAAAAGATGGCTTTCAAATATAATATTAATGGCTATAATTACTCACATTATCCTTAGAAGTAATAAAAAAAGTATGCTATTGATAGTGGCGATACTTGTATTGATAATATCGATATCGGATTGAAAATCAAACAACGGGAGACGATTGTTGAAATTGAGCTTGGCTCAAACTTTGGTGGGAATGTTTTAATTTATGCAGTGACCTAAATTGTCACAGGCGCCGACATTTTACTCTCTCAGCATGACACAATATTAATCAAAACAGCAGAAGATGAGACCTTTTCCTTGTTAAAATAAGTTTTAACATAATTAGAAAAAGCTGGTTGGGGGGTGGCTTGGAGAGAGATTACAGACGATTTTATGGAAATGCACACATACACACAGAGAAAAAGAGAGACCTTTAAATACCCTGTTTATCCTCCATCAGTAATTTGGAGGGGAGCTCTCTGTTCCTAATTGAATTGTTCTGTTTCAGAGAAAAATGGCCACGCCTGGGCAAGCTAACACAGTGCTTTTCAGATTGTATTTGTATGTGCACGCCTGTGGGACTCAATAGTGGAGCTGACCATCTGGAAAAAGAAAAGCTCTTTCAGTGGCGATATGGCTGGAGTTTATGGACTGGCAGGCTGCAAATGAACATTATCTGTGAGCACGTCCCCGTCCAGAGGAGGACTTTTAATAGACAATGTGTTTACCAACATTGTTCGCTTCGAGCACTCATCTGAAACAAGGACACACATACTCGTACACTCCCACTGACCTTTTTTGCACCATTACGCCAATGGAGGCTGGTGGGATTTGCAGCCCTTCGCACTCATTAAGCTGTTGCGCTAAACAAATTAAGATTTAAATTTAAGGTAATATGCAGTCACATGTAAAATACACACTCAAACGCTTGCCGACCTTCCTGCGCTTTTGTTTTAATGAGGTGATATGATTAATGGATCCTGATATAGACTCTCTATACACACACACACACTGTGGGCATCAGAGCATGGCTACCTCTGCATTCTTCCATGAGCTGAATCCCAATCTCCCTTCAAGTCCATTTTGAATAGACCTCTCGTTATTTATTCAAAATAATTATGACTGTGCATTTCAAGAAGCTGTAACCTGGCAACCGTTACTTCAAGAGGAAAAACCACCAGCGCTGAGAACAAAAGAGAGAGAAAGATGAAGATTATTAGCGGTGCTTGCAAAGGCGAGCATCACAAACACTACTGCTCATAGTTAAGGTTAGGGATTTGAATAAATTCTCTAACCCTAAGTATTAAACTTGCAACTCCACACTGTTTGTGTTACAGACTTGATTAACACCTTAAATTGTGTGACTAGATGAGGAAAGGTGTGCAGTTATTTCCCAGAGTGATAAGCTTTACTATTTTCATCTCACAGATGAGAAAATGGGTGTAAAATATGAGATCACATATCGATCTATGGTTCAGGGTAGGTAAGATTTTTTAATGTTTTTGAAAAAAGCCCAAGTTCAAACAAGTTCAACAAGGCTACATTTAGTTACTCAAAAATACAGTAAAAATTTAATATTTTGAAATATTATTACATTTAAAATAGCTGTTTTCTATTTTAAAATATAATTTATTCCTGTGAGGACAAATCTGAATTTTCCGCATCATTACTCCAGTCTTCAGTGTCACATGATCTTTCAGAAATCATTCTAATGTGCTGATTTGATGCTCAGGAAACATTTCTTTTTATTATCAATGTTGAAAACAGCTGTGCTGCTTAATATTTTGTGGAAACTGTGATACTAAGTTTCCAGGATTCCCTGGCATTACCCCCAACACCCTAGCATCATTTCAGCAGGTTTTGGATGGACAAACACGACTCATGTTTTTCAGAAAATGGGTATGATAATTCGATTTCATCTGGAGTTCTCCGTGTAGCCGTTTGGACTCTTTCTGTGGTTCAGTAGTTCAGTGGACAATTAAAGGAAAAGGCAAAGGGACACGTCAGTCACTGTCCTCCCAACAGACGCCTCTCGTCCTCTCTGACCAGATGAACAGACTAAACCAGGACGACAGAGGCCTCAGGACTTTCTCTCTCTGTTCCTTGACTGTCCTTATAGTCACAGTTTCTTGTCACACAGACAGTACATCCTTCAAATCACTCATGTCTCCACATATACTTTAGCATTCACTCTTTGTCCTTCTTTTGTTGCTCTGATACAAACCTCCCACTCCTCAATTTCAAAATGCAATTTTAAATTTGCAACATGTCCCAGCAAACCTCTTTCTCTCTTCTTTCTCTATAAATGTACACAGGTTGGAACAAACAGTCCGTAACTGCAAAACTGAATAATGATATATTTCATGGTCTAAACTCACATGACCTTTAAACTTACATGTATGTAAGATTTAATAAGTGGCTGTGAAAAATGTCTGAAACCAACATGAATGCAAAGAAATACATTCTGCTATTTCTATTATACCATTACCATTTCTGGTCTACTATGTCTACCAGAGACAAACTATATAAATGGTAGAGCTAATCTAGGGTGGGTATTAACATGATGACAACATTAACGAAGACGATAACCAAATGGTTTTTTCACAGCATTTTGATATTTGCTCATCATAATTATGGCCATTCAGTGCAAAGGGCTTCAGCATCTGGCTGCACTGTGAAAAGGGCAATGAGCTATTCCTTTACACTCGCTGCTGCATTATTACACATTAAAAACTCATGAACCCAGGCCAATATGGCCAAGCACATAAACACGTATTGCAGAGATGCATTGCAAGCATTCATACACGGACACACACACACACACACATGCACACACACACACACACACACACAGCGCTCAATTGCCACCTGACGTAAATGGCTCCAGCTTCAACCGGAAAGCAATGGGAGCGTTTAAAAGAGATTCAGGGGCCCACTTGGGCAGTAATGTCAGAGACATTATCGAGAAGTCATTTTAAGAGTCCAGCAAGACTGCAGGAACACAGTAAAATATGAGCAATAAGCCACTTAGGATGATCTAGAGCTAATGTACACATACATCACACACTTATATATATAGATATTTTTGTAATATGTGTATGTGTGTGTGCATATTGTTATGTACTGTATGTGTGAATAGCGCTGGGTAGAGTGATTTGTTGGCCAGTGCTAGTAACTGTCAAGGGAGTGATGAAAGACGGTGGTACAAGGTTAAATTATAGTAAAAATTTAGCTTCAAGCCTTAGAGAGAACATTTCACACACACACACACACACACACACACACACACACACAGGTTTGTTTTTGTGAAAAGTGGGGACATCCCATAGGCGTAATGGTTTTTCTACTGTACAGACCGTATATTCTATTGCCCTACACCAACCCTACCCCTAAACCTACCCCTCACAGGAAACTTTGTGCTATTTCAGATTTTCAATACACTCCATTCTGTGTGATTTATAAGCGTTTTGAAAAGTGGGGACATGGGGTAATGTCCTGAAAAGTCACCTTCTCCTTGTAATACCTATGTCATACCTTTGTCATTATACAAATTTATGTCCTCATTTGTCACAAAAACGCGCGCACACACACACACAAACACACACACACACACACACACACAATAATGGTAGTTCCATTGACTTCTATTGTTTTAATACTGAGCTAATGGGATTTTCTAAACCTAACCCTCATAAAGACATATATTCACTTTTATATTACCGTTTAGACATAATTTAATGTTTATTAAGCTGCTTGAAGTCAGAACTTTAATGAAAAAAAAATATATGTATCTATCTATGCATTCAAATACATTCAACCATTAACATATTACTCAGTGTGGCATTTCATAAGAATTAATGTGCTTGACAGTGAGTCATTCACATCTTAATTTTATCTCTCCTTGTACTGCCAGATGACCAAATGTGATTTTGTGACCTTTTATATGGTCCATTTACAAAGCTTAAATCCTATTCAGGGACCCTTTTTTCATTTTCACATTATTCTTGTCTGTTTTGCATAATCTGTTGCAATGTAAAGTATTGTACCAGTTCTTTCCACTCTATCATTCATTTGACAAATAAGACTTAAGGTCACACTGGCTGGTTTGTTCGATGTGTCATAATTATCATGAATTTGAGATTATTTTGTATGCCCTTTCCTAAATTGAAACCATTAGGCTCTAAATAAGCTGTATTGCAGCACAGCTTTTGACAACAAATGTTTGTGCATTTTGGCAATGTACAATTCGGACTTTCAGTACATTTCATTCCTGTACTAACTTATATTCCAAACTTCAACTGCTTAATGGATGACAGGGATGGGATTTGCACACCCAAGTCAGTCAATCCATCCATCCATCCATCCATCCATCCATCTATTGAAATGTCCATCTATCCCTCTGTCCATCAAACTGTCTATCCATTGAACTGCCCTTCCATCTATCCATCCATCAAAAATGTCCAAGTATCGCCTTTTCTGTTTATCAAACTGTCTGTCCGTCCATCCATCCATCCATCCATCCATTGAAATGTCGTCCATTCAATTGTCCTTCCATCTATCTAATTGTCCATCCATCCATCAAATTGTCAATCCATCCATCAAATTGTCCATCCATATACAGTCCATCCATCTATCTAAATATCCATCCATCAATCAATCTATCCATTCAATTGACCATCTATCCATCCATCCATCGAATTGTCAATCCATCCATCCATCGAACTGTCCATCTATCTATCGTCCATCCGTCTATCTAATTGTCCATCCATCACATTGTCAATCAATCCATCCATCCATCCTTCCATGTATTGAAATGTCCATCTATCACTCTCTCTATCAAACTATCCATCTATCCATTGAACTGTCCATTTATCCATCCATCGAACTGTCCATCTATTTAAAGTATGTCAGTCTATCTAATTGTCCATCCATCCATGATATTATATTCACTAGCTTTGTTTTCGAGACTGGAATGGTAAATTGTTTCAGATAAAGATTTGCTTATTGAACAAACTAAAATAGATAAGTGAAAAACTTATGTCAATTAAAATCAATCCAATAAAAGGCATTCCATGTTATGGCAACACACTTCCCATCACAGTGTCAATTAGCAAGTATTTAGGAATACTAATGGACATATACAGTGCTGCTTGAAAGTTTGTGAACCCTTTATTTCTACATAAATATAACCCACACAATCATCAGATTTTCATGCAAGTCCTGAAAGTTGACAAAGACAACCCAATCAAACAAATGAGATGAAAATATATACTCTGTCATTTATTTATTCAGGAAAAATTATCCAATATTACATATCTGTGAGCGGCAAAAGTATGTGAATCTCTAGGATTAGCTGTTAATTTGAAGGTGAAATTAGAGTCCATCTGTTCAGAGGTGTTTTTAATCATTGAGATGACTATCATGTGTCAGTGTGTGCCCTGTTTTATTTAAAGAACAGGGATCTATCAAAGTTTGGTCATGTTTGTGGAAGTGTATTATGGCACAAACAAATGAGATCTCTGAGGACCGCAGAAAAAGAGTTGGTGTTGCTCATCAGGCTAGAAAAGTTTTCAAAGTTATCTCTATAGATTTTGGACTCCACCAATCCACAGCCAGACAGATTGTGTACAAATGGAGGAAAGTTACACTCCCCAGGAGTGGTCCACTAACAAAGAACATTAAAAACAAGACATGTAAAAGTCCACTAGGTTAAAGGACTGCAGGCTAACTTCTAAGCAACTAAAGGCCTTTCTCACATTGGCTAATGTTAATGTTAATGAGTCCATCATCAGGAGAACACTGAACAACCATGGTGTCCATGGCAGCGTCGCAAGAAGAAAGCCACTGCTCTCCAAAAAGAACATTGCTGCCCATCTGCAGTTTGCTAAAGATCATGTGGACAAGCCAGAGGAATACTGGAGA
>NW_015505182.1:5654467-5688766 GCF_001515645.1 Sinocyclocheilus grahami
TATGAGCCCATCATCAGGAGAACACTGAACAACCATGGTGTCCATGGCAGCGTCGCAAGAAGAAAGCCACTGCTCTCCAAAAAGAACATTGCTGCCCATCTGCAGTTTGCTAAAGATCATGTGGACAAGCCAGAGGAATACTGGAGAAATGTTTTGTGGATGGATGAGACCAAAATAGAACATTTTGGTTTAAATGAGCAGTGTTATGTTTGGAGAAAGAAAACACTGCATTCCAGCATAAGAACCTTATCCCATCTGTGAAACATGGGGGTGGTAGTAACATGGTTTGGGCCTGTTTTGCTGCATCTGGTCCAGGATGGCTTGCCATCATCGATGGAACAATGAATTCTGAATTATACCGGCAAATTCTGAAGGAAAATGTCAGGGCACCTGTCCGAGAACTGAATCTCAAGAGAAAGTGGGTCATGCAGCAAGACAACGACCCCAAGCACACAAGTCGTTCTACCAAAGAATGGTTAAAGAAGAACAAAGTTAATGTTTTGGAATGGCCAAGTCAAATTCCGGACCTTAATCCAATTTAAATTTTGTGGAAGGACTTGAAGCAAGCAGTTCATAGGGGGAAACCCACCAACATCACAAAGTTGAAGTGGTTCTGTACTGAGGAATGGGCTAAAATTCCTACAAGCCATTGTGCAGGACTGATCAGCAGTTACAAGAAACATTACTTGCAGTTATTGCTGCAAAAGTGGGTCACACCAGATACTGAAAGCAAAGATTCACATACTTTTGCCACTCACAAATATTTAACACCGGATAATTTTTCTCAATAAATAAATGACAAAGTATATATTTTTGTCTCCTTTGTTTGATTGGAATCTCTTTGTCTACTTTCAGGATTTCTGTGAAAATCTAATTATGTTTTGGGTCATATTTATGCAGAAATATTGACAATTCTAAAGGGTTCACAAACTTTCAAGCAGCACTGTAAGCCTACTTACCTGTAGTGTAATTGTTTTGTAAAACAGCTTGAAACTACCATTTTTGATTGCTATTGCTGTAATTAAGCATGAACATGTAATACGTGTACCACGGACCCTGTGATGCAGAGTGTTTCAATTTTCACTGACCATACCGATGTAACAGCTGATTTCGCTGATACTGAATCAATAAGCAGTGTAGACTACAGTGCTTTGCCCAGGAATCAGCCATAAACTCTACATAAGCTGCTTTCTTTTTTGCCTTGGAAGTGATTATAGTGTGGTCGTGGAACTCCTGTGGTGTAAACAAAGACAGACGATTACAGCGCTAACGCCTTTTTGAAGAAGCCAGTCTGGTGTTCTATTGTGTGATTTCCCACTCCACTCTATTTAAATCTATGAAAACGGAAGAGATTAAGGAGGTAAAGACATATTAATACTTTGATCATCTACAAGATTTAATCAAATTCAAAGCAATGAGGGAGATACATAATTTTGTGAGGTTTTCATTGTCAGAGACCACAGATGTACAAGCTAGGTTTGACTTCCTCACCACTTTCCTCTGCTTTTTGATCACACAGTCACTTTTAAAAAACGATAATAAATATAAATGTTTACATGCGATTGAATGTGTGATCAGGTGTACAGCCATGTTTTTGAGCGTACACAGTGTGCACAGCTGGCTTTAAGCTTTTGTCATTACTCCCTCAGATAAGATGCTATTTAGACCAAAACTCCTCTCTCAGCTCCGCAAATTGTTTTTATTTATTGATTGCCCTCAAAACCTTCTTTTGTCTTTTTGACAGTTCTATTGTCTTCGAATTCAACCAGAACCTTTATCTATCCCTAGACCCCCATGATCAAATCTGCACTGATTCTCCTTATGCTCACTGATGGTGCCAAAATATCAGAAAGTTGCATTTAAATCCTAAAATGATTTAAATCCTGAGGTGATTTTCTTTCCAAAGATAATCCTGTCAGTTGTTTGAAACAGTTTGCAGAAATGGTGTTATATTTCATTAGGAAACACTACACCTGTCCTAAATGGCATGGGCATAAGCTGCCAGATGGCGAAAAGTAAGTCCATTGTTGCATTTTCAGAAATACAGTGGGGTCCAAAAGTGTGAGATCACTAGTGAAAATGATTGCATTTTTCTATAATTAAATACAGATCATATATATATATATATATATATATATATATATATATATATATATATACACATATCTCATCTCTCAGCAAATCTCATCTCTCTCTCTCTCTACCTATTTACACACACACACACACACACACAAATCTAGATAGATACAAAAGATATATATTAATAATAATACATTTCAAAGATTTCTATGTATGAAATTGCGCTGTTAAATGTATTATTTCATTTCTTGATGCACTTTAAGCATTTATTTTATTTCATTTCTTGATGCATTTTAAGTAATTGATTACCAAAACATACACTTGTCATGGGTTGCTACTGTGAGGAGCACGGAGTGAGGAAGGAGGAGACCAGGAGTACAAAACAAAGGGGTTTAATATTCTCTTCAGGGAATCACACGTAGGATCACGTGCTGGAGGCTGGTGCAGGACTAGAACAGGGCGGAGACAAGGAGAGCCTCCAGGGCAGATCAGGAAGCCATGGTGGAGCAGACAGTTCAGGGAGCCATGGCGGATCAGGGGACTCAGGAGGCCATGACGGATTCTCCGTGGCCTTAGCCGGCTCGGCCACCACGGCCACAGGCATATGCCCCCTCCTCCCCCCAAAAAAAAATTCTTGGGGAAAACTAGGTATCCTGGGGGTCCCTCAGGAGGAGCGGGCTCTGGTGGGCGCTCTGGAGGGGATTCAGCATTGAACAGCAACATCAAGCATTGTTTTTACCAGCATATTTCTATATTTAACAGATTAATGACGCAGAAATCATATAAGATTAAAACATGATTTATTGTAATACATAATTATAACTTTGTAATTTATTTAGCTCCCTCTGTTGACAGTAGAACTGAAAATTTTAGTTGTTTTAGTAATGATAATTATATTATTAATCAATGTTATCTTAAGGTTTGAACAAAAAAGTAAAAATACAAACCAGTCAAATGTTTCAAAAGATTTGTGTTCTGTTTCAAAGGATCTGTGCACAAATCAGTTAAAATGAGTTTAAAAGCACTTGTATACAACTAAAACTAAAACATTCAGAGATATGAAAACAAAGAAAAATCCCAAATAACAGCATAATCATAAACAGTTAGTTCAATAACAGGGGGGTTATGAGAAGTTGCTATTGCTAATAAAGAGTTTTGATAATGAAAGTTCAAAATTGAAAATCGCTGTTTTTAAAGACTGTAATGCTAATTTGAGAACTTGTGTGTCAAAATCCAACTCTCAGTCACCGATTCCAAAAGGTCTACATAGTAAAAAGTATGCCATTGTAGTCATAAGTATGAAATATTGAGACAATATTAATAGCATGCACTTTCAACTATTGATGATGTAGAATTAATTCAACCAGAGTCAAGGCCAAGTGCCCATATCATCATAACGGTGACTTCAAACAGACCATAAGAAATAAATAAAGCCAAAATGGTTTATAATAACTGAACATTGTAATGATGTTTTTGGAGTAGTTTAAGCATGCTCTGGTTGAGATATCATTGATTTCATTTGCAGCTGATTTCATCTAAGGCTGTATGGCTGAGTCTCTTCTGTTTTTTCTGTTCTTGTTGTTCCTCTTATCTTCAGTGATTCTGCTTGTTAACCGCAAGTGTCCTCACTAATAGTCAATCTCGTAAAGTGAATCTAATTTATTTCACTAACTACACTACTACTTGGGGGGTTACTTTTACTCGATGGATTGGGACCATATGAAAACTGAGCATTGTTTTACACAGAGTGTTTTGCTGTGCCTTTAAACATGTAACCTGGATCTTGTGTTTTTCTTATAATAATTCAAATTAATTAGATAATTGGTCTTTATTTAACTTTGAACACACACTAAGACACATGATATGTAACACATACATGAGTTTTGGTGGTCCACCAGAACACCTGCTTCACAAATCGTATGCTGGTGACCAACAATGCTGGATCGTTCAGCAGGGAGATCTCCATTAAGAGTCAAACGACTGTCCACAGGGGTCAGCTGCTAATCATCTGTCCTCTTCTAAACCACCATCTGCATGAAAAAAAAAAAAAAAACCCAGTGCTTAACGACAGGTTTTAGAAGAAAGCGATTTAAAAATTATTGCGATAATTTAAGACACGAGACAAATCTGGCTCCGGAGCACATGCTTCATTTTAGAGGAAACACAAATGGCTTTGTTTCATAGCTCATTTGAAAAAGCAGCGAATGAGGCTCAATTGAAACATATTGCCTCAGGAACTAATTAAAAGAGACGGGCGATGCTGTGTCTTGGTTATTGATGCCTGTTGACAGATGTGGTGGTTTTTCTATATCACTCACTGCTCTTTCCAGCTCTCTCTTTCTCTTTCCCAGTTTTATAAAGCTCACAAATAGCCACCTAAGGCAGCGGTTTCCACTTTGCTTACCAAACGAATCTCATTTGCGTTAGGTGGAGTGTTGCCTAACGTATCTAGAAGTGCCAGCGAGCTGAAGATGTTATATTAGCATAACAAATAGCTGACATCCCTCCAGATACGACGGCCACCGATCAGAGCCGAGCGTTGTGAACAAGAGCGACGGTTTGTTCATTAAACACATTCATTTGGCACCAGGCAATCCCTGAACGCAGCCAAAAGACTGGCGTGTCTGTTTTTAGATCCCTGACCTGCTTCTGAGGAAATAGAGCTGTAATCTGTCAGACAGGAGCTCGGTCTACGCACAGATTAATTGAATTCTCTTAAATACATGGTAACCCAGTCAGGTCAATTAAATCATTCAGTGTAATCACAAAACTGTTGTTCACTAATATGAAAGAGTGGGTGTATGTGTGTGTGAGAAAGAGAGAGAGCATCCTAATGTGGTTTTTCGCTTTCATGCATTTCACATCTGTGGTCACTAGGAGTCATCCAAACCAGATGAGGCTGTTGATTATAAGTCACTAAGTGCATTTACTTAATGAAGAGAATCTGGAAAGGCACACACCAGTCCATTAGCATCAGCATATGAATTAGTTATTGTCCTTCACCAGGCCTTGATGGAGTTCACTTGTAGAAGGAGCGTGCAGAGGAGACAAGACATGTGACATTCAATGTCATGGACTTCCAACCCGATGTAACACATCTAAAGGGGCCTCATTTTATTAGAAAGCAACAGTGGAAGAGAGGTTTGTGCTTTTTAGAGCTTGACAGCTGTGGTCGCTGTAAACAGTTGTTGTCCATGAAGATTATTTTGTATTTCACTGACAAAAATGACAGCATACCAGTCTGGAACAGTGTGGTTATTGTTAACTTAAATTATTAAAAATTAAGTGAAATAAAATTATATATATATACATTTTTTTATAAAAATTGAACTGAAGGTATTTATAATTCATATTTATAATTCATAAACATCAATTATAGCTGAATATCAATAACAATAATACTACTAATAATAAAAACATAACATAACTACTCAAACTTAAACTGAAATTAAAATGAAAACTGAAAATATAAACATTAAAGCTAACTGCAGATTTGAATACATATTAAAATGTTATATAAATAATGCTAAAGTAACACTGGTCTGGAGGAAGACTATAATCTGATTGCCACTGTTTGAATACTAAAATAATTGATTAATTAAGCTGGTACTTAAAAATGAGACAACAAAAGGAGCCTACATTAACATTTATATTAAAGGTTTTTTAAACTGTTGTGAAAAATTTATTTTCTGCTGTTTTAACTTCTGATGAATAATGACAAACAAACTGGACTTTTTGACTTTTTATAAGAAGTCCTACATTATTCTGTTATTTTCTATATACAAAAAACAGAACATTATTAATTATACAAAAATAGCCTGACAATATCCCAAAATAAATGAATAAGTGATACTGCTTTAAAAGTCCAATATAACAGGAAAAGTTCACCCAAAATAAAAATGGTCCTTTACGCACCCTCAAATTGAGGCAAATCTGTATCAGTGAGACACAAGAATGAGAGGATGGAGAAGAGATCTCAGTTTCAAACATTGCAAAATCTGGTCATGGAAGTATTGGATGAGACTCACTGGAACATTGGATTACATTATATATTTCTCTTAAGATACTCTAGGAGAAACATCTCCAGTACTTAAAGGTATAGTTCACCTAAAAATTAAAATTCTGTCATTAATTACTCACCCTCATGTCGTTCCAAACCACGTTGCATGGTACTCTTGTTAACACGTGGTGAAGACTGACATGGAAGAGAATAAATTGTTGAATAAAGTTGTCATTTTTGTTTTCTTTTTGCACAAAAAGTATTCTTGTAGTTTCATAAAATTAAGTTTGAATCAGTGATGTCACATGGGCTACTTTAACGATGTCCTTACTACCTTTCTGGGCCTTGAATGCTTCAGTTGCATTGCTGTCTATGCAGGGTCAGAAAGCTTTTGAAATTCATAAAAAATATCTTAATTTGTGTTCCGAAGATGACCAAAGGTCTTACGTGTTTGATATGATGAGGGGGAGTACTTAATGGCAGATTTTTTTTTGGGGGGGGGGGTGAACTATCCCTTTAAATTAATAAAACTCTCATAACCCACTCTTCTCAAATCCTCCTGAGCTTTGAAAGAGCATCTAAAATCGTCCGCTGGGAACATGCAACAGTTGTAAAAAGTCACAGTGAAAAGAACAAACTTGACATTAGTTTATGAGACTAAGCTTATATAGTATTCCAAGCATGTGTTGTCCTTTCCCTCGTCATAAATCCCCCTCAAAACTTTCCTCGTTCTCAACCTCCCACTTCCCTCTTTCTCCATCTTTGCTGTCCATTCCTGTAACGTTTTAATCCCTATTGCTCAGGCCTGTCGCACAGACAGTGCAGCATCTTGATATGGAGTGTCCTTCACTGTCACCTATCGTCTCCATACAAGAGGGACTTCTCATATCACCTGGACCCTTCGGCTGCCAGATTTATTGCCTTGGAGTGGGTTTAGGTGCTCGCGCCTTTCCCTGATGATGTATTCACACTGATACACTGACAATCCAGGCACCTCAGAGCAGAGATGAGCTCCGGCCATCAATAAAGCCCATGAGGATTGGCAGACAGGGGCGTTTGGAAGGCTTTTTTTGTGGTGAGGAGGAGCCTGGGGGGTAAATTATTATGGTGGGCCAAGCTGGGAAAAATGAGCATTATTTAAGAGTGACCTTGAGCTTTCTTTGGAGAAGCTTGGATGCGTGTTATAAATTACAGGCTGTGGCAGGAGGTTGTTGGTAACGTTGCAGCAGGTTTCCCATAATGTACGGCCCGTACAGGCATGCAAATGAACATATTGTGATGTAAAACCAATAGTGTAGGAAATAAATAGTGATGATGGGCCAGAATATTTATCGACAGATCAGAATCAAACAGCAGGTCTATGGGAGTAAAACAGTGTGTGAGCATACATGCATGTCAATGGGTATGCAAGCTATGAGGTGTGTGTAATTATGAGCCAGCTGGTTGAGGGTATGGGGTCTGAATGATGACTGTGACTGTCTATGACAGAAATTCATTGAGGGACTGGGACTGATGCACTTTCTACTCAGGTTATTTTACTGATTGTGAGGATAAAAACTTCAGCTCCATATTAGCGAAATGAGCACTGTGGTTTTCAATATTTTATGTTTAGCGTTGACAGAAAAAATTGACTTAGTTTGCGACCACACTGTTCAGTCTGGCTTGATGTCTTTAGAGGCATGGTTGGAGATAAAAATGGCTAAAATTATAAAAATGGGGGGGGGGCTTAAACCAGCCTAAACTGGTTTGCTAGTTCAGGCTTGCCATAAAACTGCTCAAGCTTGTCTGGCTTGATGGTTTTAGAGTTTTTTTTTTTGCTTAACAGTTTTTCTCACTAAACTGGCCAAGCAGGTGTTGAGCTATCGCTTTTAGATTGGTTTTAGGATTTACAAATTGTCTTAAACAAGTCTAAACTAGTTTCCTGGTCTAGGCTTGCCACCAAACTATTTTTAAGTTGTTTTAAATGGGCTTTTGGGAAAAATGTCTTAAACTAGCCTAAATGACTTTGCTGGTCCTGGCTCGTCAACAAACTGTTCCAGTTGGTCTAGCTAGATGGTTTTAGGAGATACAAATAACTTAAACCAACCTAAATAGGTGTGCCGGTCTGTTTAAGTTGGTGTGATATGATGGTTTTAGCATGGTTTTAGAAGAAAAACATATTGACCTAAACCAGCCTAAACTGGTTTGCTGGTCTAGGCTTGCCACACAACGATTCAAGCTGGTCTAGTTTGATTGGTTTAGTGGGGTTTGGGGAAAAATATGTTTTAAACCAGCCTAAAATGGTTTGCTGGTTCCCCTTATGGAACAAAACTATATGTGAATATATTGTAAAATATAATGTGATACATTACATAATACATTTCCATATATTGGAAACTAGTGCTTATATTTTTCAATATACAGCAACATATGCATTGAAAATGTATGGCTATATATTGATGCATACAAATATATTTAGAAATTAAGACAAAGATAAATCTAATATTTATAATGAGTCTTTATTGTGTATATATTGCACATAGATGCTCCCATATAAATGTGAATTTATGTACACACATACAGTATACACACACATTCACGCAATGAGTTATAGCAGATCTCTAGTTCCCATCATGCTTTGCTTCTGACTGTTAAAGGATAGTAAAAATGTTAAAATTAAGTGTTATGTCATGAGTTTTTGCTCAGTATTAATATAGGGGAGATCTGTTAGTGTTCAATGTTGTATTATTTTGAAATGTAAACGTGCTTCTGGTATGTGTAAATTTGTGGGGTTACCACTGTGCAGAAGAGTAGAGTCTGTGGTCAGGAAGACGATTGGCCAAACACTGTTAAATTATATGTTACTTTATTTAAAAAGTAATGGTTGTGCAGTTTTTAGCACAATGATTGTCTGTGCTTTATTATGAGCAGGTGTGCTTATGCTATTGTAAACTAGCTATATTTTAAAATATGAAACGTGTATATCATAAATTATTATTAAATATAAGAAATATATATTTCCATATATGCAGTGTTGGGGGTAACGAGTTACGTAATCAGATTACTTTTTTCAAGTAACTAGTAAAGTAACGCATTACTTTTTAATTTGAGAGAAATCAGATGTTACTGTAGTTCTAAAATACATATGAATATGCATTAATTCATCTCCCTCACAAAAAAAAAACAGATTCAGTATTCCTCAAAATGAAAATAATGTTACTCAGAATATGACGCAAACCTGCAATAATTAAATGTTAAACAACACAAATATCCTTTATGTATTTAATCCCATTCTATTAACCAATGTCTTTGCTTCTGACCTTGTGTTGAAATGTCTTCTTCTGCATTCTACTGTATGGACGTAAATTTACTTTCCCTTCAACTTGAGGCTTATTAATTTCACTTTTGGTGTGAAAAGGCTTTTATATTTGCCAAAAATATAACTTTTTATTATTTTAAAAACAAACAAGCAAGTAATGTCCAGATTTAAAAAGTAACACAAAAGTAATTTAATGCATTACTTTCCATAAAAAGTAGCTAAGTAACGTAATTAGTTACTTTTTAATGGAGTAACGCAATAGTGTGATGCATTACTTTTAAAAGTAACTTTCCCCAACACTGCATATATGTGTATATACTGCATGATTAAATATATGTTCAATATATTCTTACACATGCAGTAAGGTATCTTATCTCATGTACATCTATATATTATAAAGAATATTACTGAATATAAAATTACATATATTGTGATATATAAGTAAATATATTGTCACATATTTTTCAATATATGAAAGCGGCAATTCCTTATGCATTATTCAATATATTGTAATATATTTACACAATATATTATTCTGTATAATTTCTAATATACCATTTTGTCATTTAACATATTGATCATTCATATATTAGGAAATATATTTTCTTTGCATAAGGGTTAGGCTTGCCACAAACTGTTCAAGCTAGTCTGGTTTGATATTTTAGAGGAGTTTTGCTTTGGCAGTTTTTCCTCACCAGAGTAGTTTGATGGCCAATAAATTATCTTTGAGTGGGTCAAGTTTTTATTTTTATTGATTTTTTTTTTTTAACATTAATGTAATTTAAGTTACATGGTAGATGACTTAAAACATCCCCAGTTGAAACACACTATCGATTTGAGCCACTGATAATCACAATTTCTCTGTATATGAAATTGCTGTCTAATAGATTCAATGAGTATATTCTCAGAAAAGAGAAAACTGATCTAAACCAGCTAAAAAAGCCCAGCATAGACCTGAACATTTTTTAGAGAGGTTTAAGATGTTCTGGTTCATGGGTAGCTAATTTATACACTTCAAATTCCCACATCTTCTTTTATAGTCCTATTCAGTATTTTTGTCTACATTTCCAATTAAAAATATCTAAAATACCTTAAAACAAAGTCAACTTTACTTGCTGGTGTACGATGGTAATTCATGGTCCTTACCTAGTCCTAGCTGGATCAGATAGTCCAAAGATATGGTATTAACTTGGTAGACCTTGGTTAATATGGTTCTGTCAGGACCACTATCGTCAAAATGATAGATACTTAGCATAAAGTTTGGTTTGGCGGTATGGTTCTGTTCTGGGCAAAAAACCTCCCTGCCCATCCATGCAGCCTGTCATGAATGAGCAGGGAGAGCAGCAATAATAACCCCCCCATACTGAACAACTAGCCTTAAACAACTAGCAATATTTGACAATAGCATATTTACCAACATAGCGTTAAGCAATGAGAATGAAATAAGAAACTTAGCAGGAAATATTGCTTAATAATATATTTATGGGGGAAGCATCACCCCAAGCTCAGCAAGTGAGGAACCAGAGGAAAACGACTGTAGTTACCTGTATTTTTATTTATTTATTTTATTTTTTATTTTTTTTAAAGGCGCTGCTTGTACTTGCTTAGAATAATTTGACTATATTTAAATCCCTTGTGTCCATTTGAGCGCTCAGTCGTAACACATCATCTAATGATGATGATGGATTACATACATCAAATAGGTTTCATGTTCTAAAAACAAGCTTATCCACCTTATGATCAGGGTTTCCCTGCAGGGCTGCATTCACATAAAAGTACTGCATAAATTATTTGTTATCTATAAAACAAGCTCATTTGTTTGTGTTATAGATGCATAGTCTCGAATTAGGGGAATGATGGCACATCTTGTGTACATTGCCATATTCTTAGGGTGATGTGCTGTTTACTGCTGAAGAGCCTGAGAGACGAACAACAGTGTGTCAGGCTTTGCCAGCCTCTGCGCCTTTGCGATAACATCCCTCCAATGTTGTGTTTGAGATGTTTGTCTTGGCACGGTTCATCTGTGTGCCCACATACTGTCTTGGTATGCTAAACGTGAACACATGCACAAAACGTTGTGTCTAATGAAGATTACATTTGATAAATACCAGGCATGTCAAAATCACTGAAATGTGATGCACGATAGAGAGAGATTAAAAAAAACAAATCTGGGAAGTGCTTCATACAGCTAAATCTCTGCTCTTTCTTATCTTGCTAAATAAAGAAAACAAAATTGGCTAGCTTTTAAGAATAGGGCTTTGGGGGCTCTAGCACCTGCCTTTTTCCAAAATTAAGTGCCCCTCTCTCAATAATTATCAACAATAATATTGTGGTCAATAAAACAAAATGCATTTGAATGAGAAGAAGTCACATTAATTTCAAGTAGTGTTTAATTTACTCCTATACACAGTGCGTATTGATATATATATATCACGTTAACCTTTGTGTTAACCGAAAACTTTCCATCATCAATGTAATTTTTTTTAGTAGCAGTGACGGAAAAAACAGAAGACCGTCCATCACTTTGACAGATTACACTGAGGGTGAGTTATTTTAATTTGTAACTGTAATTCCCACCCCTGTCCAGTTGGTGGCGAGTGCGCTCCAGTGTGGCAGCAGAGCATGGGATCATCAGCCTCCAGAACAAAAATAAAACTTTTGCTATGCCTTTGATTACACACAGGCGAGTACACACGTGATCGACATTATGGGGATTCACTTGGGAGCCCCAATCATCTCTGACTTTAAAAGAAAACGCCAATGAAATTTGGCTAGTGGATTTTGCATACCTGAGCCACTCCCCATGCATACGGGTATAAATAGGCGACAGGTGAATCCACTCTTCAGATTTTTGCTTCGGAGCCGAGTGGATGAACGTGTTGATCTCCACAAAGCCATTCATCATCTGTCTGGAAGCTGTTCTGGTTGGCGTCACGGTGCGAACAGCGGTGTCCCTGTCTGCAGTGATTCCCCTGGGCACTTCAACTAAAAGAGCAGATTTCCTAAAAGAGCAAATCACGGTCGGTATTTAAAGACGTCACTCCGGCCATTTCCACTTGGTTGCGGTCGTTTCCTATCCTCCGTCGACAGCTACGATCGTTGTCTTCAGTGTCTGGGCATTCAGCACGCTGAAGCTGCGTTCGTGGATGGTTCATGCGTTCACTGTGAGCGTGTGACCATGGCAGCGCTGCGATCGCGCCTCTCTCTCCTCACGGGGATGGGAGGGGTTCCCTCTGTCACTACCCGTGCTGGCTTCTCTGCCGCGAGCAGATAGCCATCGGTTAGTGCTCTGGGCAATCTGAGGGTTACAGTGAGAGCCTTTCCGCCGGGCCAGTCCCCACGGACCTCTCACACCTCCCGCAGGAGCTGTTCTTTGTGGCTCCCTGCTGATTCTGCTGTGCCGTCTCACAGCGTGCCCAGCGTTTCATTCGGTGCGATGTTAGAGAATCAGATGTCGATAGCAGCATCGGGGGATGGGCAATCGTCCTCTGAGGATGAAGATTCGGCAGGGCAGCCCCCCTCGGTATGATTGGGTCCTCGGCACAGGTCGTGGCTCGTGATCACGCCCTGCCCTGGTTCCTTTCTTCCCGGAGGTGCATGAGGATCTGATGAAGTCGTGGACGGCCCCTTTTTTCGGCCAGAAGCCACTCGTCTGCCTTCATCCTCACTACCCTCTCGGGGCGGCTAGGGGGTACGTTGACATTCCCCAGGCGGAATTGCAGTGTGCCCGCAAAACACCGCCACTTGGAGGAATTGTCCTCGTGTCCCGTCCAAATCTGTAAGCTGACGGCCGCTCTCGCGTAAATGCACGAAGGTAGTACCAAACCGAGGTTGATGCAGGAGCTGCGCTTGGCGACTGACATCGCCCGATGGGTGACGGAATTCAAAGCGCAGTCCCTCGGGAAGGCGATGTCCACACTTGTGGCCCAAGAGCGCCATCTATGGCTTAGCCTTGCTGAGACGAGTGATGTCGACAAAGTGCGCTTTCTCGACACTCCCATCTCCCAGGCTGGACTGTTCAGCGACGCCATCGAGGACTGTACCCAGCAGTTCTCAACAGCACAGAAGCAGACCGAGACCATCCAACACATCTTGCCCCGGTGTGATGCACCATCTGCCACCGTGGGCCAAGCCCCAGTCTGCTCGTCGCCGTGGGCGGCCTCCTGAAACAACATCAAGGCCAGCGCGTTGAGCCTCTCACAGGAGTGCAGCGCCCCCCATGTCCCAGCCGGCTGCTAAGTCCACTGAACAGAAGCAAAGCGGTACCCACATTTTCAAAGAAAGAGCAATTTCCTTTTCCTCCGGGTTCTTAGGCCCGTAGGCTGACAGTGAGCAACGCGCCGTGCCGCTTCCTCACTCTCGCCCACGATGCCCCCCTTTACCAGCAGCCAAGAAGCTGCGGTTGGTAGACGCGTTGCCTCTCCACGCAGCTCCGGCCAGTCACTCTGCGGACTCGGGGAGTTCTGCTGTGATCAGACAGAACACGATGCTCTCTGGCCTATCCAGCTTGACTCCCCTCCGCTGCACCACCGCGGGTGCGTCGATTGTTCCTTTGGTGCCACTCGTACGGAGTTTGGGGGCGTGGCTTGCACTGCCCAACTCGTCCCGTTGGCTCATTCGCACAATCCGACTCGGCTATGCGATTCAGTTTGCTAGGCGACCTCCCAAGTTCAGCGGCGTTCTCGAGACTTCGGTGGCAGACCGAGATGCACCTGTCTTGCGCAAGGAAATTGCTGTCCTCCTGGCAAAGGATGCAATCGAGCCGGTCCCTCCAGCCGAGATGAAGCAGGGGTTTTACAGCCCTTACTTCATCGTACCCAAGAAAGGCAGTGGCCTCCGGCCAATCCTGGATCTGCGAGTCTTGAATCGGGCCCTTCACAAGCTTCCGTTCAAGATGTTGACGCAGAAGCACATCATCAGATGCATCCAGACCCAGGATTGGTTTGCAGCGGTCGACCTGAAGGATGCTTACTTTCATGTCTCGATGTGCCCTCAACACAGACCGTTACTACGGTTTGCGCTCGAGGGTCAGGCATGGAAGTACAGGGTCCTCCTCTTCTGGCTGTCCCTGTCCCCCCGCGTCTTTACAAAGGTTGCGGAGGGCGCCCTTGCCTTGTTACGGGAAGTGGGCATCAGGATTCTCAACTATCTTGAGCATGGCCAGCATGCAAGAACAGTTGTGTGATCACAGGGACCTAGTGCTCCGGCACTCTGCCAGTTGGGGATTCGGGTCAACTGGGAAAGGAGCAAGCTCTTCCTTGCGCAGAGAATCTCTTTTTCCAGTATGGAGTTAGACTCGGTGAGTATGGTGGCGCGACTCGCCAACGAGCGTGCCCAGTCCATGCTGAACTGCCTGAGTTCCCTTAGAGGCAGGACAGTGGTACCACTGAAACACTTTCAGAGGCTCCTGGGGCATATGCCATCCGCAGCCGCAGTCACGCAGCTCGGATTGCTGCATATGAGACCACTTACACTCCCGAGTCCCGAGGTGGGCATGGCGCCGCGGTACAGTTTGCGTGACCGTCACGCCAACGTGTTGCTGCTCATTTAGCCCCTGGATGGACCTTGTCTTTCTACGGGCCGGGGTGCCCTTAGAACAAGTGTCTAATCATGTTGTTGTCATGACGGATGCCTCCAGTACGGGCTGGTGCATTACATGCAACAGGCAGGCAGCCTCGGGGTTCTGGACAGGGCCTTGACTGCTTTGGCATATCAACTGCCTCGAGTTGCTGGCAGTGCTCCTAGCCTTGCGGCGGAGCCGGCCACTGCTGCAAGACAAGCACGTGTTGGTCCTCGCCGAGAAGACCCCTGAAGATACACGATTGGAGTAGTGCTTTCCTTCCTGCAAAAAAGGTTGGAGCGTAGGCTGTCACCCTCCACCTTGAAAGTGTATGTGGCTGCCATCGCAGCACATCACGATGCAGTGGACAGCCGGTCCCTGGGAAAGCACGATCTCATCGTCAGGTTTCTGAGGGGTGCCAGAAGGTTAAATCATCCTAGACCACCCCTGGTGCCCTCCTGGGACCTCTCTATCGTCCTGGCAGGACTTCAGAGTGGTCCCTTTGAGCCGCTGGATTCAGTCGAGCTTAAGTTCCTGTCTGCTAAGACAGCGCTCCTGACCGCGCTCACTTCCATCAAGAGGGTCGGGGACCTCCAAGCATTTTCGGTGAGCGAAGAGTGCCTTGTGTTCAGGCCGGCCTACTCTCACATTGTCCTGAGACCCCGGCCCTGATTCGCTCCATGCTTACGGTTGAGAGAAACCCCAGTCCGAGCAATCATGGAGTGAGAAAGAAGACTCCCAAATCTGATCTTGACTAATCAATTGGTCAATTGTTATAAAAAATGCCTTTTCTTTTATAAAACGGGATCTTGAAACATTTGACTTGTAAAAGGTTTTTCTGGGAAAAAGTCTGGGAAACACTTATTTTGAAGACACGACTGAAATAATAGTTTCAAAGACTTCTGTATAATCTTCTCTTCAATCGTCTCTGAATCCATTCTGAGTTTCTTGCTCCTGAAATTCCCGTAAAAGCAGGAAGCAACACTGAGCAGGGCGGGCACAAATTGATCGATCAATGCTGAGGAGAAGGAAACAATAATTGGCCCTGACACTTATATTATAGTGTCTTTGTTCCCTTCCAAACCTCACTCTTCCCCTTTGTCATCTCCATCTCTGTCACTACCTACTTCCTCCCTACCATGTTTTCTTTTCTTGTCCATTCCTCTATGATAACTGCATGTCCTTCCCATCTCTTGCTCTGGCTGTTGTTATCAATAGAGGTCATTGTGAGCAAGTGTGCAAAACTGATTGAAATGCCTGCGCGTATCAATGTGTGGGTGGAACAGAAGTGTTGACCCACAACCTGCCCTCGCTCCCGTTTTCATAAAACTTTTTGTTAAAATGAGCCAATTTGTTCATACAGAGTCATGATGAAAAAGGAATTGGTTCTGCCCCAGGGCCAAACTCTGAATGGCAAACAAAGGCCACACAGTTAGGTCATAAACCGTCTGACGTTTGTGATCATCGCTTCTGGATTATTCATTTAGCTGCCCTCGCTTCTGATCGCAGAAGGACAGTATTATATATTCAGCCTCATTCACCGCATGTAATAAAGAAACATAAAACGTGGTTGTAGTCATGACACTTTTTAGAAGTGTGTCAATGAAAGTGTGGGGATCCCAGGGGAAAGGTTATTGCTCTGAGGTTGGGATTTCATAGCTCAGGGGACTTAATGGAGTTCAGTCAATGTTCATTTAAGTATTAACTTTGTTGGAGATGGTGATGGGGGGGGGGGGGCAGACTCAAAACGAAAAAATTGTTGAAATGCAGCAGGGACCTAGTGCTCCGGCACTCTGCCAGTTGGGGATTCGGGTCAACTGGGAAAGGAGCAAGCTCTTCCTTGCGCAGAGAATCTCTTTTTCCAGTATGGAGTTAGACTCGGTGAGTATGGTGGCGCGACTCGCCAACGAGCGTGCCCAGTCCATGCTGAACTGCCTGAGTTCCCTTAGAGGCAGGACAGTGGTACCACTGAAACACTTTCAGAGGCTCCTGGGGCATATGCCATCCGCAGCCGCAGTCACGCAGCTCGGATTGCTGCATATGAGACCACTTACACTCCCGAGTCCCGAGGTGGGCATGGCGCCGCGGTACAGTTTGCGTGACCGTCACGCCAACGTGTTGCTGCTCATTTAGCCCCTGGATGGACCTTGTCTTTCTACGGGCCGGGGTGCCCTTAGAACAAGTGTCTAATCATGTTGTTGTCATGACGGATGCCTCCAGTACGGGCTGGTGCATTACATGCAACAGGCAGGCAGCCTCGGGGTTCTGGACAGGGCCTTGACTGCTTTGGCATATCAACTGCCTCGAGTTGCTGGCAGTGCTCCTAGCCTTGCGGCGGAGCCGGCCACTGCTGCAAGACAAGCACGTGTTGGTCCTCGCCGAGAAGACCCCTGAAGATACACGATTGGAGTAGTGCTTTCCTTCCTGCAAAAAAGGTTGGAGCGTAGGCTGTCACCCTCCACCTTGAAAGTGTATGTGGCTGCCATCGCAGCACATCCCGATGCAGTGGACAGCCGGTCCCTGGGAAAGCACGATCTCATCGTCAGGTTTCTGAGGGGTGCCAGAAGGTTAAATCCTCCTAGACCACCCCTGGTGCCCTCCTGGGACCTCTCTATCGTCCTGGCAGGACTTCAGAGTGGTCCCTTTGAGCCGCTGGATTCAGTCGAGCTTAAGTTCCTGTCTGCTAAGACAGCGCTCCTGACCGCGCTCACTTCCATCAAGAGGGTCGGGGACCTCCAAGCATTTTCGGTGAGCGAAGAGTGCCTTGTGTTCAGGCCGGCCTACTCTCACATTGTCCTGAGACCCCGGCCCTGATTCGCTCCATGCTTACGGTTGAGAGAAACCCCAGTCCGAGCAATCATGGAGTGAGAAAGAAGACTCCCAAATCTGATCTTGACTAATCAATTGGTCAATTGTTATAAAAAATGCCTTTTCTTTTATAAAACGGGATCTTGAAACATTTGACTTGTAAAAGGTTTTTCTGGGAAAAAGTCTGGGAAACACTTATTTTGAAGACACGACTGAAATAATAGTTTCAAAGACTTCTGTATAATCTTCTCTTCAATCGTCTCTGAATCCATTCTGAGTTTCTTGCTCCTGAAATTCCCGTAAAAGCAGGAAGCAACACTGAGCAGGGCGGGCACAAATTGATCGATCAATGCTGAGGAGAAGGAAACAATAATTGGCCCTGACACTTATATTATAGTGTCTTTGTTCCCTTCCAAACCTCACTCTTCCCCTTTGTCATCTCCATCTCTGTCACTACCTACTTCCTCCCTACCATGTTTTCTTTTCTTGTCCATTCCTCTATGATAACTGCATGTCCTTCCCATCTCTTGCTCTGGCTGTTGTTATCAATAGAGGTCATTGTGAGCAAGTGTGCAAAACTGATTGAAATGCCTGCGCGTATCAATGTGTGGGTGGAACAGAAGTGTTGACCCACAACCTGCCCTCGCTCCCGTTTTCATAAAACTTTTTGTTAAAATGAGCCAATTTGTTCATACAGAGTCATGATGAAAAAGGAATTGGTTCTGCCCCAGGGCCAAACTCTGAATGGCAAACAAAGGCCACACAGTTAGGTCATAAACCGTCTGACGTTTGTGATCATCGCTTCTGGATTATTCATTTAGCTGCCCTCGCTTCTGATCGCAGAAGGACAGTATTATATATTCAGCCTCATTCACCGCATGTAATAAAGAAACATAAAACGTGGTTGTAGTCATGACACTTTTTAGAAGTGTGTCAATGAAAGTGTGGGGATCCCAGGGGAAAGGTTATTGCTCTGAGGTTGGGATTTCATAGCTCAGGGGACTTAATGGAGTTCAGTCAATGTTCATTTAAGTATTAACTTTGTTGGAGATGGTGATGGGGGGGGGGGGGCAGACTCAAAACGAAACAATTGTTGAAATGCAGTAAGAATATAAGTTAATGTAAAAGCTTGGATCAGATCATTTCATTGTGGAAGATTTTGATGGGAACTGTTTGAATTCACATTAAAAAATGTTGACCTTTGTTTCCAGACCTTGGATCTCGGCAAATTGTAGAGTTTGTTGATATATTTCTGGAACTCTATAGGAGACACATGCACGATTACTAGAGAGAGAAAGAGAGAGAGAAAGAAAGAAAGAAAGAAAGAAAGAAAGAAAGAAAGAAAGAAAAATAAAAAGAACACAGGAAACAATATGGTTTAAGGAATAGTTCACAGAAAATGTCATTTACTCACTCTCATGTCAATCCATGAGAGTGAATGACCCTTTTCCAGAAAACACAAAAGAGTGAGTCAATTCATAAATGAATCACTCAGACCAGTTTTGTGAATGAGATCTGTTTCAATGCAGTGTTGTTATTGCTAACTAAAACTTTAAAATTGTTTCCGGAAATGGAAATAAAGAATAAATAAAATATTAATATTAAATGAAAAACTAAATGCTGACTTGCTAATGCTAACTGAAATAAGTTGAAGTATTCATTTACTAAAACCGTAAAATAATGTATAGAAAATGTATACAAAAACAACAATACTACACTAAAATGAAAATAAAGTGACCATATAAAACGCAAAGCTAATTAAAATTATTAATAAAACACTGACAGTATATAATAACACTAAACTGTTTCATTGAACAGACTCAAGTTAGAATCTCAGTCACAAAATTAAACAATAACTGCTTCTCTCATGAATGTGTCAAGGGGAGCTATGGAGCAGATATCAATATTTTCAGTCAATAATACCTTTGGACTGCTTTTTGTCATTTTGGAGGTTGACAGCCTTCAATCACATTAATTTCACCAAAATGAAAATAAACAACTGAGATATTATAGACATCTTATTTGCAATTTGTCTTTCCTATGGGATATTGTGTCCTCTGTTAATGAACATTTGACTAAAGTCATTTTCACGCTAGCTGTTGATGCAGCTGTGTTGCACCACTCTCTATAATAATTATGACACAATAAGCTTTAAGAAGATTAGCATAAACTCCTTAATGTAATTATCTTTAGTAATGCTATTTACCGAGTTCATGCGCAGTTTGATTTGACATATCCTAGAGAGGAGCGTGTTTTGAGCGCATCAAGGTTTCTGTCCACCTTTTGGCCATTTTAAATGAGTTTTCATTTCTCCTCATGAATACTCAGAGGCACAACCGGATTGACGGCCGTTCTGTAGTTCCATTTTGAGTGGTTTGTGATATTTGATGGAGTGGATGTGACAGGTGGTAGGGAGCTCTGGATGACAGCTGCCGCTCTGAAGGGAGTCTCTTACACAGATCAGAGAGTGTGCGAGCATGTCCGAGAATCTGTGTGTTTGTCAGCAGGACACAATCAAAGGGTCTGGTCACCATCCGTGTGTTGCTTAACACACACACATACACACCTGCCAACCAGCCAAATAAATTTAACATTTTAGGTGTGTGTGCTGAATTGCACTTTCATGCGTAGCCACTTTGATCGATCAATCTGCCACATGTTTTCAAAGGATTCAATATGTGTGATTGTTTATTTTTCAATATAAAATCAAAATGTACTTTCTAAATTTACTTTATCCTGTTTTACTGTGCAAAAACATTCATCAAAATGTATTAGCTTGCTCCACGTCTGAAAACCTTTTTAGCTGACATTACATCGGTTAATGTTAACCAGTAGCCAAATAGCTAATTATGCAGTGTTTTAGGCTGCTGTTATAGGTAATGTAGCCCTAGTGAAATCTTGCCAGTAATTATTGCAGTAATTTAATGCTGGATAATGTTTCTGTAATAAAGTTTAAAGCAATAAACATTACCATCGGGACACGTTGAGACACTCTCACGGGTGAACGTGACCTTTGGCTTTCTTAAAAGTAGGTGCTGGTGTTGTTTCTCAAGGGTTCAACAACTTTCTGGTTTGAAAAGCCCAGTTTTCACAAGCAGATTAATTCAAGATGAATAAAGTTGAGTCTCACCACACCTTTTTAAAAAATGTTTCTTGTTAAATACCCTGTTTAACTTAAAGGTGACATATCATGAAAATCTGACTTTTCCAGGTTTTAAGTGCTATAATCAGGTCCCCAGTGCATCTACCAACCAAGGAAACATGAAAAAAAAGATTAACCCAATAACTTTGTTTTGGTAAGCCTTTTTCTGCAAGCATCTGAAAAAATTAGCGTGTCTGATTTCACTCCCCTAGTGACGTTGCAAAGGGATCTCATTACAATATTACCGCCCCTTAATCTGTAAATTTTCACCCACGGTACCATAATTTTAATTTCTCTAGTGACAACGGTGTACTAGCTCTAATGCCATGGTGAAAGTTTAAGCAACACATGCTAATGTGCCGGCCGCTCAGCGGCGGTACAGGAGCTGTGGCGACGGGACGTGACATCTCCATTCCCTCCTTCAGGGAACGAGGGTTACCATACGTAACCGAGACGTTCCCTTTCAGTTGGTCACTCTCGACGTCACGTTGGATGACTAAAGATTATCCGCCCGGCCCCCCCATCTCCCGAAGAGCAGGTCCCTCCACCTCTGGGTTGCCCGTCTCAGGGCTTCTTGCTCTTTCGCTTGCCACCAGGTTTGGTGGGGGTCTGGACGGGCGGGGCGGCTGCCCTGCGACCGGCTCAATGGCGCAGCTTTGCTGGAGGCTGCGGGAGCGGGGCGGTGGCAGGGTGCCGCCCTCGGCGATGGCAGCAGCTGCACGCCGGGGCAGGATGTACCTGATGGCCTCAGTCTGCTTTGGTCAGCGGAGAACTGCTGGGCAAAGTTCTCCACCGTGTTGCCGAAAAGGCCGGTCTGAGACACGTGGGCGTTCAAGAATCGTGTCTTGTCCATCTCGCGCATGTCAGCCAGTCACAGCCAGAAATGGTTGGAGGCGGTATTAGGACACAACTGCATCGCAACCGACCACTCCACCGGGGGGACCCTTGTAACCCCCTAGCTGCACCACCATCGAGGGTGGTGAGGGAGGAGGAACCAGCAGATCGGTTTCCGGTACTTGTAAAAGGTGCCGTCCATGACCTGGTGAGCTCCTCATGCACCTCCGGGAAGAAAGGCACCGAGGCGGGGCTCTGAGAACCAGCGCAGACCACCCCGAGAACCAATCGTGCAACCTTGAGGGCTCGGGACACGGTGGAAGTCTCCACTCGAGCCCTACCCCTACGGCGGCCCGGGAAAGCATAGCCATTATTTCTGGATCCGATTCAGGCATTGCTACAGTCCCGGAGGAAAGCAGTGCAGCTGAATCTTCCTCTCCAGAAAGCTCTGGCTCACCCTCCGATGCAGCAATCGACATCTGGTCGTTGGGAGGAGCGCCAGAGGATACGGCTGGTACGCTCCTTGTAGAGGGCCCAGCACGTTCCATTGGCAGCACAACTGGCTGCGGAGTGCCTCAGACCGCCCACACTACTGCCTGAAGTAGTCCCCTCTGGCTGCTGCCATGAGGAGAACTAGAGTGCCGTACCGCCAACACGAAGAGCTCTCCAAGAGCGCACTGAACTCGTTCAGTCTTCTTCTCTCAGTAGAGTAGTCAGGAGCAGAACGATGTGATCGCTCGGCTCCTAAGCGAAAAGCTGAATATGCACTGCGTCTGATGCCTACTTTGGCTCATTTAGTTTACACTCGAAGTAGATTGGTCTCTCTAAGCGAGATCCCAATTCGTCGGTCATCCGACGTGACGTTGAGAGTGACTGACTGAAAGGGAACTGTTCTGCCTTTGGCTGCACAGACGAGCGCAGAACACTATTTAGAGTCCCAGCCTCAGAGGAGACAAGAGTGCAGAGGATTTATTGATTTATTTACATATTGCTGCTGCCACACAGATCTAAAATAAACATGCAATTTATTTCCCAGCTGTTTACCTTCACAGACATAACCGACTGTTTTTGTAACTCATGTGTGTTTTTAAGGTAAACTTGTGTGTGAATGAGAACTTAGTTTAGTACTCACATGCTGTGACAGCCGCTTTCTGTACGTGTGCTTCAGATGTGTGCACTCAGAAAACAGCATGTTTCTGCTTCCACTCAAAATAGGCATTTTCAAAATGATATAATAAATGATCGGTGGGGTATTTTGAACTGAAATTTCACAGACACATTCTGGGGACGCCAGAGACTTCTATTACATATTGTAAAAAGGGGCATAATATGTCTCCTTTAAGAAATAAGTCACATTATGGGAGAAAAAAACATGAAGGTTTATAGTCAGGCAAAATAAGATAATCAAACATGCCCTCTTAAAATATGAAATATGTGTTTGGATGATTAATAATAAAAAATAAAAAAAAACACTGGTTCAGTAAAATAGACACTCTAATGGGTGAACGTGACCTTCGGCTTTCTCAAAAATGTCAGGTTTTACTGTCCTTGTGGGGACATTTGGTCCCCACAATGTAGCATAAACAAGTACACACACACACACACACACACACACACACACTAGCTAGTTCTAACACTCATGGAAGCAATAAAACATTGGTATGTTTCTGCATATTTATTTTAATTTTAATGACTCTTTACATTTTCTGACACATTCTCAGAGCTGAAGATTTTTTTTTGTCCTGAAGACACTGAATGAAGAAACTCTTCTCCTCCAATCGGTTCTCAGATCCTGGTCTTCTAATTGAAAATAAATTGATCTCTGGGGAGCGACGTGCAAATTTGATGGGCTAGAAAGTCCAGCTACCAGCATCACAGACGTTTAATCTTGTCAAGTCCTAGATCGGCAACAAGATTAATTAACCTAATTATAGCTGAGTAAAAGCATACGGGAGCACCCACCACTCATCACGCTGTCCTGAATATCAAACATGATTGTTCCCACTGATTTTAGATATAACGGTCTGGGATGCTGTTCCAGGCTTTTTACACCTGCTCTTTGTTGTTATGCCCATGAAAATTGTGACAAGTGTTAGACTACTGTGAACAGCACAAGTTAAGGTGTTAGATGTCATTAATTAATAAAGACACATATGTGATAGATATCACTCTCTCTCCATGCATCCATCAAAACCCATTTCTTTCCCAGATATTTCCCAAGATTTTAAGCGTTGTCACTAAATGCAAATTCATGTTTCAAGTTGACTAAACATAAAATTTTAAGGCAGCACAGACACTTACTTAAAGCTGAAACAACATTTTTTTCCTTCAGTGTAGGAAAGCAACTCATGTAGAGCAAGTTACAGTATTACATTTGATTATGAAAAAAAAAAAAACTTATTTGGAATAACAAAAGGAGGTCAAGATATTTCCCTAGAAGTTTGCAATTGGAAAAAAAAATAAAATCTTTATGGCCGTTCAGCTCAAGAGCCAGATATTTTTTTGAAACAATCAGCCGAGACATAATTTTGATTTTTGATTTTTTTTTCTGAGCAAGACTTCAGTTCAAGTGCTTGTTTGCCAAAAGGCACATCTGTAATTGAGGTTATGATCCTTTCATTTGCGCATGTTGATTTAATCTACACTGTAAAAAATAAAGGACAAATGAATGAGGAATTACAGTTTGAAAGAACGAGAGATAGAAAGACCCACCTATGTCTTTGCCTGCAAGCTCAGTGCCCTGTGCTGTAACACAACTTTAATTGTCTGTAGTCAAAGCTTCCAGAGATTTTCCCACAATGAATAATTTTCAGCCAAAACTTATTTTATCCTCTCTCTGCTACATTACAATAGTAAACCATTCTACAACTTGTTTAGCTCCCCCATAATTTCTAACCACTTTCACCACTCTCTCTTTTCCTCTTTCCAAAAAGACACCTATATGCGCACACATTGGCTCTCTTTATAGGTTTATTCATATGACCAGTATAATGTTCTCATTGTCAATCAGCATTAGAGTACAGAAGAACTCCATCTGCTTAACCTACAATACATGGGCCTTTCTGCTTCAGTAACAGTCCATTAAGGGAGTTTTGCATTATGAGAGTGGATTCCACAGCGATATTGCACTTGAGGAGCAAAATAGCTATTAAACAGCTAAATAGTGCTAAGCACAAAAGAGCATCAAGGTTGTTTGACAGCTCACGCAACTTGTGTTTCGCAGCGACTGGAATTTACTCATACAAGCATCAATATTGCATCAACGTGGAGAGATTTGAACTCAACACTTTGGGCCTTGAGGAAGGAGACCCATTCATACAATACGCTTATATCTGTGAGTGACTACACTTTGGTGCATGTCCATTTGTGATACGGATTTGAATTATACCTTGAATCATGTGGCTTGTTTATGTCACACTACCTTTTATCAAGCCTTAACAACCATATAGAAAAGTAACATAAAGTTCTGCAGTCAAACACAAATTTCCTTCAGGTAATGTAAAAATGCAGTTCCTCCTTTTATAACTGGACAGGCTGATTTTCTTAGGGTGCTTTCACACTTGGTTCGATTGATTGGACCGAACCAGAGTTCGATTGCTCCCCCCTCCCCCTGCCCCCACTGGACTGTGTTCACATTATATTATTTGGGTCCGAACCGCGGTTCGTTTACGTCATCAAGCCAGCAGCTGTTTACCCCATTGCTTAGTAACGAAGGCGCAGGAGAAGACGGCAAAATGCGTAGCATTGCTCTCTTCAATTTCATATTTATGCTTTTGAACCATTGGTTTTGTTTCCAAAGCTTCAGTACTTAACGGCACTTACGACTGCCTTACTGCAAATGCCCTAAAGAACTCTGAAGGTGAGCAGAAATTAGATATACAGCTCTCTGCTTGCAGCGCGTCAGTCACGTTCGACAGGAAAGTGAGTGAAACACACATTTTTATCAAATAATACGTAATTAATAGCGGTTAACTTCCGTGATTTGGTACGATTGCGTTCACATCAGCAGCGAACCGTACCAGAGTTCACTTGAACCGTACCCCAGACCACCCCTTTTAAGTGGACTCGGGTAAGGTTCGCGGGTGCGCACCCGAGTTCGGAAGACCGCGTTCACATCATCCAAACGTACCGAACTCTGATGTCAATCGAACCCGGGTGCGCACCAAAAGTGCTAGTGTGAAAGCACCCTTAGAGCTCATCTGTACTGCAATTCAAATTGGTGATTTGTACCATATGGTTGCCAGCAGTCTACAAACAAAACCTTCAATTACAGTTAGCATGTCTCATGTTGTCCTGCCAGTCTTCAAGTCATTAGCGAGTCCCAGTTTTATGACAATGCAGTTCAGCAACAGTTCTCCTCGTGTAGTTTGAGAAAGTGAGATGAAAGCCTTTTGTCTGAGCATGCACACAATGAGATGATTGGTCTCTAGATGTGAGCTATTACCTGTGTTGTGCAGATGTTTTTGTTGTTATCGAAAAGGTTTTTTTGTTCGGTTTTATCTGAAATGATAAATATAACAGATGAGGCCAACATTGCATCATCTCGGATGTCCTCCTTACACACACACTGACTGGAATAAATAATTCAATATGTGTCTTGAGGTTCATCCAGTTTTTCCATTTCAAGATTAATCAGTGTGTGTTTGTGGTGTCAAGTGGTTGCAAAACTATAATGCACACAGAAATAAGGATATTCTATGCTTTACTACAGCTGCAGTATACTGGAAAAATGCCAACATATGAAGAAATGTGGAAGTCGTAAAGTGAAACGCGCAAAACAGTATATTTCACCAAAGCAAAACCTAGAGCCAAACTGGTTATCATCACTTACTTCATCTTCTCATTCTCCTACATGATCGCCATTGTGGCTCTAATAGCTGTACCGCAGTCACATGAATGTGCTTTGACAAACTGTGTGACTGGGGTGTAGATAGGTTAAATGACTTGCCATGGGGGTTGAGGGGGAAACCATCACTTCACTGCGGTAATGAAGGTAAAAGATGGTATGTCCTGCCACCTTAAGGGCCAAGACATTAGTTCCCACTCGCTCCAGCTTTACAGACACACACTAAGTAATCGATAGCCACGAGAACCTTGGCCGCATTACCATAAAGGTTTCATAAAAAGGCAGAATATTAGTGTTTGGTCATGAAATTCAAATGAGCCAATGCAATATAGATGGCAGATATTGATAATATGAGATAATTGACCAGCGCTGGATATCAGAGGAATAAGCTGAGATTTATACTGAAGCTCAGTAAATTATGCATCCGTGCTCAAAATGAGAGGACATGACGGATGAGTTTGGAGAAGAAGGCCTGTGCTGGAGTTCAGCTAAAGGTGTGCTGCATAATTTTTCTTTCATTAAAAAAAAAAAAGAAAGTTTTATACATAAAGAAATAAACAGTACTTTTGAATAATGTGTACATAAAAACTAATGACGTACACTTACGTTCGATAAAGTTCCCAGTTACATTTGTGACCTAAAAAAGCTGCTTTATTTGACCAGGGCTGTGTTTCCCAAAAGCATTGTAATCCTAAACTGATCGTAGCTCCATTGGTGACAATTGGTTCTACAATTAACTTAGGCCTGGAGCGGGTCGCCTTACAGGAGCCGCCATGCTGAGATCACATGATCTGATCGCATGATTATTTTCCATGACACTTTTGCTTGACTACTAAACAAATTATGACTAACTGTGAATAGGACTTTTTCAAACATGTCACTACAAGGCAACTGTCACAACGTACCTTTAAAAATCTGATTTCATGATTTCTATTATTTAAATTTGTTTTCACAGAATGAAGTTGGAATATGTAAGCCTTAAAAAACACTTAATCTTTGAGCATTACTTTTTTTTTTTTTAGATAAAAGCCTCAAACAATGCATTTAACTGTGTTGAGAGATTGAGAGTTGGATTGTGAAAATTCACTCACATTCTAAAACCATGTGAATTTAAATAAAAAAGGAGCATTTTATACAGTGCCCATGTTGTTGTTTCCCCCCCCATGCAATTGGAAACAGTAATTCACATATAATAATTACTGTAATTCACACCCATTAACACATAAAACACAAATTAATAAAATTAACCTTTGTAATTAATTATATTACAACAATTCACCACATAAAAAACAGTAAAGTACAACACTGTATATAATTTTTCCACCACAGCAATCCAGGGATCTAAATCAGCTCTTTTAAATGCCAAAATTGCACTTGACTACAGCACGTCTAAATATATTCCCAATTATAATATTATTCTCAATCATTTGATGAATTACTGCTGCCACGATAAGTACAAATATAAACAAATGCCTCTTTAAAAATAAATAAATATATAAATAAATAAAAATCTGTCTGCCTGCTTTCCATATGAGGTAATAAGGCAACCTAAAAGGTGACAACCTAAAACAGGCTTAATTTACATAAAAACAGTCATAAACAGTCATCATAATTTAATTATGGTACTGTGCATATAGCGCCAGATTAAACTGGATTGCGGGAGATTAGTGAATAAGGTGCAGGTTTTTGAAGTGTTTTGTAAATTTGCTTCTCAAGGTTCATAAATCAAATGTGTTTCATTCTTAATGTTCTATGCATCCTTGTGCTATAATTGCCTAAGCTAATAATGAATTGATACAGAAAGGGAGACTTAGCATAATGGCTAAATTAATAATTCATATGCACAGACTGTTGGAATTAGAGATCAGAGCCTGCTGAGAGAGTTTGTCCAGATTCAAAGCTTTAGCTAAACTCCACTCAAATAGATTTCAGCAGGCCCATTGATTTAATATCAGTTCTGCCGGCAGGAAATTTACATTCCACTGGCAAAAATATAGGTTCCATAGTCCAGTCATGGGGTGAATAAAACCAAATTAAATTCACTGTTGGAGCCTGGAAGTTATGTGCTGTAGTGCAAAGCCCATGTAGTGTTATCTCTATGCTGATTGGCCAACGGGTCTTGAGCAAACATTTCATTATAGGTGCTGCTTTCATTCACTCATCTGATAAAACAAAGAAAAAAAATATCACAAATGAGATCAGTTGTTTATTCTACACAGCAATGAGATCAAATGGAGAGCAAATGGACACTTTTCCTCAAGACTCTGGTCCAATTATGCCTCCTGAAAGAGAAAAGACCTAATCTCACATATCTCTCACCCAAGATATCAGATTTGTCAATACATCCAAGATTCCAGTATGACTTTAAACAGTTCTCATCAAAATCTTACAAGGCCGAATTACCTGAGCTGCTTTGAATATTAATTTCCACTTAATAGCTCTATGTTCTTAAAGTTTAAAAACAATTGTCTCATTCAGATCTATTGTATTGTTGTCTATCCTAAGAAATTTTGAGATAAACATTTGATCAATGAAAGAACTCAAGAACTTAACAATTCTATAATTCCCTCATGTCGTTCCAAACCTGTATGACTCACTTTGTTCTGTGGAACATAAAACATGATACTTTGAGGGAAAAAATAAATAAATAAATAAATAAATAAAATAATATATATATATATATATTTCATTCATTCAGTGAAAGTCAATGGGGTCCAATGTTGATTGGACTTTCAAAATATCCACTTTTTTGTTCCACAGATGAAAGTCATACAGGTTTAGAATGACATGAGGGTGAGTAAAACAATGGCATAGCTTTCATTATGGGGTCAACTATCCCTTTACATACCAGTAAGATCCCTAACTATGAAGAGCAACATGTTAGCAATAACATTTCCCTCTGGAAATGAATCTCTGGTTTCAACTTCAACAACCCCGGTCGTGTCAATTCTGGGTGTCAAACTATAACTGTGTTTCTCTTATTCAATCCTACGTGGCCTTCAGGGCAGGCTGAACGAGGAGAGAAAAAGACGACAGAAAGAGGAAAGAACATAAATGAGGAAGAGAGAGATGAATAGACGTCCAGACAATGGGCCGCCCTGCAGTGCTACTCTCTCTCACATCCAGTCAGGAGGGGCACTGCAATATCAAACAGGTCGATATTAAGATAAATTAAGGAATCTAATTATTTACACAGAAAAACAGTCGGAGAGCCATTTAAACACAGAGAGTCGTCCCATATTCACCATTATTTAAAAATGTTCAACCGTCTTCGGTGACATAATTTTCTAAGAAGCCGACATTGAAGGTGACTCACTCTATTGATGCTTAAATAAGATATTTTGTGGTAATAAACACAGAGAAGAATTGGGTGTCCTTTCTCATTTGAACATTTTCCCTCGCCATCTTTGTCAAAGATGGGACCTGCTGTTGACTTAATGGGTGCTTTAATAACAAGGCAGAATGGCAATTAACTGAATTGCAGTTTCAGTACTAAAGGGCTTATATTAAACTTCAATACGGACAGTGCAAAGGTGGAGGCAGGCCTTGAATTTAATTGCTCATGTATGTGTGATCAGGTTACCTTCAGGGAAGATACGGACGCGGATCTATCTGGAAGATTCTGCAGCACAGGAAAAGCTGCCCTTGAACACTGACACAGATATTCAACAGCAAAATCTCTTTTTCCATCCCTTTTGATCACAGGAGGTGCATAGATAGATTCAGCTTTGAAGGATTTCTCTACATATGTGAAAAAATACTTATGCAAATTTAGACTCAAGCTTAACTTTTATTTGCTGTCGTTCACCTATATGTGTGACTCTGTATTAATGATGTAGGATTTATTTTCCCATTGATATTTTCATTATTTATAGTGTCTTCTTTAAACATTCTGTTAATTCAAAGCAAAATAAATCTGAAAACATACATTGCAATACAAGTAACTCTTAAAGTAAACATAACACTTGCTTTTTTTCATTAGAAATGCTAATGAAAAAAAAAAACCTTTAATTTAAACTGCTTTACTCTGCATGATTCATTCAGTCATGTTTCAAAATAACTTTACTTTTCCACGAGTCAAACAGCTTAGGGTTTGTATTGTTTGTTTTCTGGCCATTTTCTGAAATCTTGCCAATAGTAGACAGTGAAATAGTAATGTACAGGGCCCTCCACTAATATTGGCACCCTTGGTAAATATGTGCAAACGCAACTGTGAAAACAAATCTGCATCGTTGATCTTTTTGATGTTTCATTAAAAACAAAATCACAAAATTCTGACCTTTCATTGAAGTAAAACAATTGAAAATCTCATGATGAAATAAATGTTTTTCTCCAATGCATGTTGGCCACAATTATTGGCACCCCTAGAAATTCTTATAAGTAAAATATCTCTAAAGTATATTCCCATTCATATTTAAATTTTTTAGCACACTAGGGTGACTAGGAGTATGAAATTGTCCACCCATGACTTTCTGTTCCACAGCAATGTAAATACGAGGAACACAAAGGCCAAATTCCTTTAATAATCCATCATAAGGAGTAAAACCAAAGAATATAGTTCTAATGTGCAGAACAAGATTGTTGAGCTTCACAAAATAGAAATTGGCTGTAAGAAAAGAGCTAAAGCATTAAAAATCCCCATTTCTTCCATCAGGGAAATAATTAAGAGTTTCCAATCAACTAAAGATGTTACAAATCTGCCTGGAAGAGGACGTGTGCCTATATCACCCTAATGCACGGTGAGGAGGAGAGTTTGAGTGGCCAAAGATCACAGCTGGAGAATTGGAGTGATTAGTTGAACAGCTTCTATGTAATTCATCAAATGTTGTTCGGGAGGGTTTCAAGAAAAATTATCCTCGCTCATCCAAAAACAAACTCCAGCATATTCAGTTGTCAGACACGACTGGATAAAAAGTACCCCATGCCCACGGTTAAATATACTGCTGGATCATTAATGTTGTGGTCCTGTTTTTCTGCCAGAGGTCCTGGAAGTCTTGTTCAGATGCAAGGCATCATGGATTCTATCAAATACCAACAGATAAAAAATCTAAACCAGACTGCCTCTGTTAGAAATTTTATAACTGGCCGTGGTTGGATCTTCCATCAGGACAATAATCCAAAACAAACATCAAAATCAACCCAAAAATGTGTCACTGAGCACAAAATGAAGCTTCTGCCATGGCCGTCCCAGTCCTCTGACCTGAATCCTATAGAAAATGAGTGAAGAAGAAGCATCAACATGGAGCTGTGAATCTGAAGGATCTGGAGAAATTCTGGATGAAGCAATGGTCTCTGATCTCTTATGAGGTGTTCTCCAAACTCCAGGCATCATAGGAGAAAACTCTCAAGCTGTTATCTTGGGAAAAGGACGTTTCAAAATTTGGGTGCCAATACTGTGGACAACATGAACTAGAGAAAGCATTTATTTTACAATGAGATCCCTCCCCCACAATTATTTTACTTCAATGATAGGTTAGAATTTTGTAAATTTCAAAAGGATACAAATCTAAACGGATAAGCAATGCAGATTTATTTGCACTGCCACCTTTGCTCATATTTACCAAGGGTGCCAATAATAGTGGAGGGAACTGTATTTTAAAGATCTCATATATTTCCCTTTAAATTATTTTTATACTGTATATATTCTTAATTATAAAACATATATTAATTTACAGATTACATAGGCTACCACATAAGACCACCAAAGCTAAAAATGCTAAGATAAATTATTTCAATTATTTAAAAATGTATGTGATTATGTACAACAGGGATTTTTTATTTATTTATTTATTTATTTATTTTTGTTTTGGATCAGGGATTGAGGAAGAAAGATCGTGCACTGGATACAACAAAACACCCAATCAAAACTTGATCTTCAGCCTCTTGGTGTTTCAGGAGTACAACAGTCCCCCACTGAAATCTCATATTTAGATCTAGCTTCATGCCACTTTTCATCATCCAACCAATTCCCGATGCAAGTCTCACATTTTATCTTGTTGAACATTCTGTGGCACTCAGAAATACGTCTCATGTTGACTTGAAGCTCTCACTTAAAGTAGATGCCAAAATCCACAGCTGTAGCATCATCATTTCAATTTAATTAGATACTCCCCAAGTTGATTCTCATAATTTTACCGCTAGATGATAGTAGATTCATGTTTTGCACAACTTGATGGCTCCTACTAGACCATCCAAGACATACAACACTACTTAATATTATAGCTTTTTACAGCTTAATTAAAGTTGCAATAAAATATAAATTTTATTTTTTATCTGTATTTTAATAGAATCATAATTACCAATACTCTTTTTTTACTTTAAAGAGATGCTACAGCAGTACTTGAAGGCTGAGGGAAATTCTTCTCTTTTATACCACATACTAGTTATAATAAATCTGGATGTGTTTGTGTGAGAGAGAGGACAGTGGCAGCAATTATAGCCATGGATGTAACTGTACTAACAGTAGGTACAGAGAGCTGGATGCTGGGTTTGCTATAGGCCCATGGTCTGTAGTCACGTCTGCACATAATGATGAGGGCATGCATGACCTAAGTAAATGGCAAAATATACTCTATACCAGTCAAAAAGTGCCCCTGGAAATGGTGTGATAATGGTTATCATAAGGTTACCAGACATACCATGTGTTTTTATTGTTTTTCTTTAGGGATATAACTGTACTGTATTTGACACCATTTTCCAAATGTCCTGTCTTACTTGACATTTTTCATGTTGTCATGTTTTTACAAAATATCTAGAAAAGATTGTAAGAAAATGTTGACTTTAAAGGGGTCATATGATGTTGCTAAAAATAAAATTATTTTGTATATTTGGTGTAATGAAATGTGTTTATGCGGTTTAAGGTAAAAAAAGCCACATTATTTTCCACATACTGTACATTATTGTTTCTCCTCTATGCCCCGCCTTTCTGAAACGCGTCGATTTTTACAAAGCTCATCAGTCTGAAAAGCGAGGTGTGCTCTGATTGGCGAGCTATCCAGTGCATTGTGATTGGCCAAATACCTCAAGCGTGTGGCGGAAGTGTTACACCCCTCATCATACTGTGATGCCCTGTCCGGCGGAGTGATGAGACAAAAACATTAAAACCCATTATAAACGAGGCATTTGTTGCATCCAGTGGGGATGGATTATAATGACATATCCTGTCTTTTTACGCGTTGCATCCCGCCGCGTAAACATAAAACCATATCTGCATTTGTGATCGGAGAAATAACAAACTACAAACGCTACTCTACACTGCTCAAAACTCGCATTTGAATCGTCAGTGTCAAATTATTTAATATAAAAAAACATACTTACAGTCTGTGAGTCAGAACAGCTGGCATTGTAGTCTACTCTACCATGGTCAGGAAACAGTCCTCCATAAAATTTGCTGCACACATCTGAATACTTGGGTTGAACTGTTCTGGAACAGTGTTGTAAATACAATTTAACCACTGATTTCTAGTTGTATCCTCCTTTGGAAGGCCAAACAAAGTAGTTTCACTTTCAGGCCGGCGGCCTAGAGTGAGCGGAGGCCGGCGGGTTAGAGTGGATTTGCCCGCAAGCGGCCGGCGAGCTTGCGGCAGCCACATGTGATGACCAGCGATCCACAGCGCGAAGTTGATGTATTTCCTCAGCGACCAGCACGGACCAGCTCGAGGCATGACAAAGCGGATATCGTCCTCTTTTGGGAGGTCAAACAAAGTAGTTTCGCTTTCACAACGAAACACAG
>NW_015505182.1:5688776-5721836 GCF_001515645.1 Sinocyclocheilus grahami
ACCCCCCTCCCCCCCCCCCCGCCCCAATCAGATAGCACAGCACCTTTCCTCTCACACACAAGATACTAAGACCAATTCCTGTGCCAGTGTTTTGCGTCTATCTGTTAAGACAAGAGCACCATCCAATCCTCTCCTCTAGATAAATACGCTCAGGAGCAGGAAAGTCTTTTATTAGATGATTTTGGGATGATATAAATCCTCCCTCAAGCTTTTGATTTGATAACACGTTCTTTGAAACCTGTGTAATAATAATAATTTAATAATAATTAATTACATTTATATAGCGCTTTTCTAGGCACTCACAGCGCTTTACATTGTCAGGGGGGTATCTCCTCATTCACCACCAGTGTGCAGCATCCACCTGGATGATGCGACGGCAGCCATAGTGCGCCAGAACCCCCACAACACACCAGCTTATTGGTGGAGAGAAGACAGCGTGATGAAGCCAATCAGCAGATATGGGGATGGTTAGGAGGCCATGATGGTCAGAGGCCAATGGGCGAATTTGGCCAGGATGCCAGGGTTACACCCCTACTCTTTTTTGACGGACATCCTGGGATTTTTAATGGCCACAGAGAGTCAGGACCTCGGTTTAACGTCTCATCTGAAAGACAGTGCTTTTTGTCAGTATAGTGTCCCCGTCACTACACTGGGGCATTAGGACCCACACAGACCACAGGGTGAGCACCCCCTGCTGGCCTCACTAACACCTCTTCCAGCAGCAACCTAGTTTTCCCAGGAGGTCTCCCATCCAGGTACTGACCAGGCTCAACCCTGCTTAGCTTCAGTGGGCAACCAGTCTTGGGCTGCAGGGTGATATGGTTGCTATGAACCAAGAGCTTGTAACACTTCAAAGAGAAAGGAAACATTTAAATTGCATCATATGTCCCCTTTAAACAAATATGACAGACAATGTAGACTGAATATTTCATATGCATGTCATTACTGAAGCATTAAATGTATTTATTAAGCAGATCGCTTTTATCGAAATTGGCAGACACAGGAGGAAATAATATTAGCAATGCCACAAAATTAAATATTAACCACAAATGCAGTTCTAGCCACATTTTATTTTACCATTGCATGATTACATGTCTTTTTCTCAAATGCATGGAGCCCGATACTGAAATACATCCCAGCATATTTGCTTACACATGAAATAGCACATCGGATAATCACTTAATCAAATGTATTCCTTAAAAAGGAAATTTATAATTTTCTACCCCATCTTTCCAGCAATCTACTGGAACAAACCTCCGAGTAATTATGTGATGGCGCAGTTGGGTCTTTTGTGAAGATGCATTACAGATGCATAGAATATCAGCTGCACCATTGAAACTCACTAAACATTGATTACAGCTTTAATTCGCATGCCTCTCCAATGATTCATGAAATTGTCACGCCCAAAGTGGAATTGATTACCCACAGTACACTGTTGCTAGGAAAAATACCCTTGACCATAGCTGACCGACGACAGGCTCTCATTGAAAATGATGAACCTGTAATGTATCTCAATGAGCATGTGAATCATTGAATCAGATAGGTAAATTATTACACAAACATCACATAATGCCCCAAAAGCAGTTGGCCACTGGAGCACCATGCCGGTTCAATTCAGTATTCAATGCATTACTTCATATTAATAAATGCTCTGTTGTTCAGTACTCAGGCTTCCCAGGTGAGACTTGCTTGTAGTAAACAAATGAACAGGATATTGTGAAAAAGCAATAGCGTTTGAATTAAAGTAATAAAGTTTACTGGCACTGGCTGCATGTCAGTGAAAGGAATTTACCGTTAAAAGCTTATCTAAGCTCAAGTGGACCACAAAAAAGGTGAGCTTCTATATACAAATATACTCAACATGCATGAAATCTCTTCAGCATCAAATAAATGCATCTATGACATCAGCTCAGAAAATCGTATTGATTGGTGATTAAATGGCACACTTTGAGATGAAGTACAGCAGTCAATCTAGTCTGTGCAGCAGTCAATCCATAATGCTTTATCTTGTGCGGTACATTTTCGCAGATTGAATTAGTTGGGGATTCACTGTGACCTTGAGTCTTTGTGAAAAGCTTCATGTTGAGTGTGTGTCCTTGCAAAAATATTATACTCCAAGAAAACACCTGTAGAAAACTTCTGGAAAACATCGCTCCTAATTGTTGCAAATTAAGTTTCACGAGTTTGCACTAACATATAATATGATTGAGCAATTAGTAGCATATTTGGCGTGCTGTCCAGAGGGAGGGCTCCGAGCTCGGGATAGAGCCCGAACCCAGAGAACGTCTCAGGTTACGTATGTAACCATGGTTCCTCGAGGGAACGAGACGCTGCGTCGGAGGACGCTTAGGGAACGCCCTTCAGCGTGACCGGCTCTGAATCTCGTTTGTAATCAGTCCAATAGATGGGTGAGACGTCACGGGCGGGTGACGTAATGACCAGGAAAATATAAAAGCATGTGCGGTGAAACCGGCGTCAGCTTCTAGGAGTGAAGCAAACACTGGCAGAGATGCCGGAAGTATGGCCCGAGACGCAGCGTCTCGTTCCCTCGAGGAACCATGGTTACATACGTAACCTGAGACGTTCCTCTTCAGGAACTCGAGCTGCGTCGGAGGACGCTTAGGGAACGAATATGCCCATGCCGCCAGAATTCCAAATCTCTGCCTAGTGTGGAAGCCTGCACAGCTAGGGCGAGATAACAGAAGAGCCGGGAGTGGCTCGCATATCTAGGCCATAGAACCTGACAAAGGTTAGGGGCGTGGACCATCCTGCAGCGTCGTAGATGTCCTGCATTGAGACACCTGCCAAGAAGGCCTTGGAGGCCGCCACAATTCGGGTAGAGTGAGCCTTGACCCCTAGAAGCGAAGGGAGATCAAAGGACTCATAACCAATGGAAATGGCATCTACTATCCACCGACTGAGGGTCTGTTTTGTAGCTGGAAGCCCTCTCTTAGGAGTTGGTCCGCCCTTCTCCACAGGGCAGCTCTGTGGACGTATGCGTCCAGCGCTCACACTGGACACATACAGTTAAGCTTCTGCTGGTCTGGTTCCCCGAAGGGCGAAACGGCGTGAGCGCAGACCTCCCTGGTGGTTGATGTAAGAGACCACCGTTGTGTTGCCGGTGCGCACCAACACATGGTGACCTCTCAGGTCTGGGAGGAAGTGTCTAAGTGCATGCAGCACGGCCAGCATCTCCAGACAATTTATATGCCATGTCAGATGACGACCACTCCACAGACCGCGGGCAGGGTGGCCACTCATGACCGTAACCCAACCGGTGAGGGATGCGTCGGTCGCTAGCGTTTTGCGGCGACAGGGCGCTCCCAGCACTGGGCCCTGAGACAAGAACCAAGGTTTCCTCCACATGTCCAAGGCACGTAGGCATCGCCGCGTGACCCTGATCATGCAAAGCGGGTTTCCCCTCGGGGAGAACCCCTTGGTCTTGAACCACCACTTTAGGAGTCTCATGTACAGCAGGCCAAGAGGTATCACATTGGACGCAGCTGCCATCAAACCCAGCAGTCTCTGAAACTGCTTGACAATGAGTGACCTGCCTTCTCTGACTCTTGCGACTGCGGTGAGGACCGACTCGATCCGAGTAGGGGACATACGTGCCTGCATTGGGGTCGAATCCCTCACCACGCCTAGATAAGTGGTCCTCTGTAATGGAGAAAGCACACTTTTCTTGGCATTTAGTCAAGTTCAACCCCAGTTCTCTCATGTGGGCGAGAACGACATCTCGATGTCGAAACACCGTCTACTCTGATTGAGCTAAAATCAACCAATCATCGATATAGTTCAGAATTCAGAACTGTGAAGTACCGGCTGTAGAACCCGGACTCTGCTACGCGAGGAGGGACCACCTCGATGGCCTCCTTCCTCAAGAGAGTAACTACTTCTTGTTCCATGACCAGAGCCTGCTCGGGGCCCACCAGTGTGGGAGTAATCCCATTGAAAGAGGCGGAGGAGAACCAAACTGGATTCTCTAGCCTCTCTCTACAGTATGCAGGACCCACTGAGACACATTTGGCAGTAGTTTCCATTCTGCCAAATAATCTACTAAGGGAGTCAGTCTCTCGAGACTGACCTCTGGTGTAATGAGGAGACAACCAAATCAGCTGCTCTAGAGACCTCCGCAGAGGTGGCGAGCCTCTTAGCACCACTACGTTCCAGGGGCGGTGACTGAGAGTGGCGCTCGCGGGAGACTGCTGCGCCCAGTAACTCCGGCAGGGTTAGCAGACCGATCTCCTGAGGGCACTGAGGTGAGACGGACACCGTGTAATTTGGTGATACCCGCTCCACCCCAGAGGGGCCTGCCCTCATGAGCCCTGGGCCAGTGGCGTCAGGACTTCTTGGCCGAGGACTTCTTGGCCTGTTTACAAGCCTCCTGGTACCTATCGACGACAGAATTGACTGCGTCGCCGAGCAGGCCAGAAGGCGCAAGCGGGGCGTCCATTAAGCAGACCTTATCTCGCACCAGCCTGACCCGCTGCCGAGTACCCTTTGCCCACCAGCGCTAATGTAGTTCTTAGCGGCTTGGAGGGCAATGCCGGAGCCTTTAAAGATGATGCCGCGTCAGGTGACAGATAGCTCGCGAGCGTCTGTTCTACCCAGGGCATCGTCTTTTAACCGCACTCAGTCATCCCCGCCACATTGCCATAATAATCGGAGGTGGGGATAAAGAGGCGGGCCGAGAAGGGTCTTGTTAACCTTGTTAATGAAACTTAATTTTTCGAGTGTATGTGCAATACAGCTATTGTCAGATAAAGTGATAATTATTTGCTGTGAAAGTGTCTGAGTACCGGACGTTCTAGAGGAAGAACAGAAGGAAGTGTGGAAAGAAGGGCGTAGCAGTGTAGAAGGAAATGCCTAAGTAACTGGAAGTGATGAAGAGCAGAAGGACAGAAATCACATTAGAAAGTGCAGAAAGAAAGAAGGAAGGAAGGAGCACAGAAGGAAGGAAATGTTAGTACAAACTCAATACCAAATACTTACTGTGAGCACACACCCCTGTTCAAATTTTGGAGTCAGTAAGATTTAAGTAATACTATTATATATAACCTGCGAATAAGATATTTTAAGAGTTTAAGTAGGACTATTAATTTGGCCAACTAATGGCAGATGGAAACCTGTCTGAAAACAGACATCAGTTGTGCATGTTTGTTTGGTGACAGATCTCGTCTTGATTAACTGCTTTCAGTCATTTAAGTTACACTGCTTGTGACTGTAAACTAATACATTTTAAAGCTACATTCTGATTTAATAATTTCTTTATGTTAGTCACTGCATCAGAGAAAGTACATACCTTCACAGCTGTGAGATTTATTTAATTCAGATTATTATCAATAAAGCTCATCTAGTCAGGCAGACATACTGTCAAATTTATGACAGATCCAGTTAGCATTAAGCAGAGATAACATTAAATAAAAAAAATTATTTGGCCTGCACATGCAAGGTTTATGTAGGCAGTTCCTCATAGTGAGGGTGTCACTGTGATTGACACATTACTCTTCAAATTATAAACTTACTACTGATAAGACAGTCACACATATAACTTTCTACCAGCTAATGTGCTGAAAGAGATTTCCTTCCCTTCACTTCTCAAAGATTTCAGGCTTTTTGCTCAGATTCATAATTTATAATTTGCTAAAGAAGCCAAATTGTAATTAGTATCCTCAGTATGTGGTTTGAAATCCCAGGCACTGTAAACAATTGCTGTCATAAGTCCATGCAACTTTAATTATAACTATAAGTTGTTGTTGTTTTTTGCTTTTTACACTACCATTCAGAAGTTTGTGAAGTTTGTAAGAATTTTTATGTTTTCGAGAGAAGTCTTTTACGCTCAACAAGGCTGCATCTATTTGATCAAAAATAGAGTAATATTGTGAAATATTATTACACTTAAATTAACTATTTTGTATTTTAATACATTCAAATGGAATTTATTCCAGTGATGCAAAGCTGGACTTTCAGCAACTATTTCTCCAGTCTTCAGTGTCACGCTCGATCCTCCAGAAATCATTCTAATATGCTCAAAAACATTTATTTTTATTATCAATGTTGAAAACAGTTGTGCTGCTTAATATTTTTAATAAACCATAATATTTTTCCTGACTATTTCATGAATAGAAAGATTGAAAAAAACACATACAAACATGAAATAAAAATCTTTTTCAGCCTTATACATATCTTTACTGTAACATTTGATTTTTTTTGTTGATGGATGAAAGTAATAATTTACAAAATAATTACAAACAAGTGTAACAGTGTGGTCAGGTTGATCATCATATTAAATAATAGAAATTACTTTTTGACAATATAAATGCATTTTTTAAGATAAAGTGATGTAGTGATATAGAAAGCAATAACTGTAACACCTAATTTAGATGTTATAAGATGAAGCAATATTTGTTGACTTTGCATTAAGTATATATCAAAGTACCATGCCATTATTATCTGATTCCATCACAACAGTACTGGGAATAGAACAAAAATACACTGTATTGGAAGAAAGAGAAATAGAAAGAGAAAGCAGTGGACGAAGTGTAGTCTGTGATATCATTAGGGTTCAATATTTTCTCCCACTTTTGTTTGTCCACAAAGAAAACCAGGAGAAAGACAGAAATGAAAGTCAATAATGAACAGAGGAAATGCAGGAGTGAAGGCTGAAGAGGTATCAGGACAGCTGTGGCACGAAATCAGGCAGGGGTTCGCCGCCGCTGAACAACGGACAAAAGCATCAGGCTTTGAAGTCAGGCCAGTCACGCTTTGAAGTTCTCTGAGCACCACTGATTCATCATGAAAAAAATAACCAGACATAAATACTGAGGGAATAACACAGCAGATCCAGAAGCTTCTAAAGGACAAAACCAAACTAAACAATGCACTAAACTTTAGACTGTCTTTTCAATTATATTTCCTCCACTGAAAGCATTGTACAATCTCATATGCTTTTTCATGTCTTTCAAATATTGTACACCCTTAGATTTTACATGTGCGGGTATATTATAACTTCACAGGATACAGACCTTGAATTAGAGAATGTAAGTCCTTCTCTCTTTCTTCCTTTCTTCACTCTCTCTCTCTCTCTTTCACACACACACACACACACACACACACACACACACACACACACTCACACACAGATTCAAACAGATGGATGGGCAGTGATCAATCTGCCGTGCACAGCAGTCAGCTGTCCACCTGCATTGTGCAGACAGTGGAGAGCGGACCGGCTTCAGATTTGCAAATGGCACAGGAACAATAATAGATCAGCTGGAAGCGAATCCGAAGGAGAAAAAAACACCTTTAGCCTTTATTAATCTGTGCACTGGAAAAAAAAAATATATATTGTGTGCTTGTAGTGGTGGTAACTCAACCACAAACAGCATTTGCTCTCCATTCGTTTATGAAAAATAAATCAGAATTCAAGAACTATGTAAATATTACAAGAAAAGCAACATAATAAATATGATTGCAAGGTTTTCAGTAATATATTACAGTACTAAGAGTAGAGAAAATATATTCCTGAAAGAAATACCATCTCATATTCAGTCACTAAAAATGCAGACACTAATTTTATCCTTTGAAACTCATCTCTAAATTTCAAAATGACATATTTAACCTGAAAATAATTTATTTATGCCTTAAAATGGCTTGAGTAAACACCTTTACCTCATTTAGTGTATGTAGATCCATAAGTGTGCAGATTAGTCCATGCCTCCACTCAATCAATCCAACTTGCACTAGCTGCTCCACTTTCACTCGGTTAAATATATAGTTCAAGTCATGAAACTCTAGATGGCGCAGGCTGACGGGGTGTTAATGTAACTGATGATATTTAGAGAGTTAAACGACTTGACACAAGCTGATTGGTTCATGCTGCATATGCAGCCAATGAGCTTACTGCCTTGCATTTATATGGCTGGCTAGCATTCACTTGAGATTCCTGCAGCGCGCTTTCAGAGTTCTCTGAAACCTTCCACCTTCCCTAGCTCCACCTGTATAGATCTACTACGGGGTTATTTTATATGCTTTTTGTGCAGCAGCAGTATGTCTTAAATACTCACGGCACCGTATCGCCATATGCATTGACAGTAGCAAGTTCCTGTACTTGCTTGCAGCAGCAGCAGAAATAATCTACAACTACAGAAATAACCAACAGCAGCAGCAGCAATACAGCAGCAGCATGAAAGATCTGTTCCGCCAAGACCAAATACATTAACATTGTCACATCCATCACCATGCTAAAATGTTCCGAGAGTTGTCATGATTGAACTAAAGTTGTAAACACTACACAGTGGTAAGTGGCAATGTTGGATTAATTCAGCCATATATGTTTGAACCAGAAACTGATTCTGAAGATGAAGAGGAAGAGCTAATTATACAGGATTGTCTATAATTCAACGTATCAGAATGGTAATGCATTTTTTGTATTGCTCTCTCAGACACGTAATGGTAATTGATATCATTAGTCTTTATCTTGACTACGTTACAGCTAATAATGCATTCCACAAACCATGTTCTTGTTTGCCATCTCAGACAGCTAATTATATAAAATAAAATGATAGGATTGGTTACATGTTTTTGAAGATAGGAAACATGCAGTTTCAAAGTACATTTTTGAGACGGCCTTTCTCAGAAACAATGTTGAATTTGCGCATGGTTTGTCTTTAAGCATATTTAAAACTCCAGGCAAAACTCCTATTTGTTATGCAAATATATGCAAGAAAGAAGAGCAGTCGCAATGCAGTATTTAATTAGAATAAAAATAAAATAATAACTGTAGCATGTTGCTAAGCTAATTACACATTACTCAAGCATACAATAAATATAGAGCACACAAATATTTGTAAAATAATCACATTTGAATTCAAATTTGAAATTTTGAATCACTATATTTACATATGATCTACATTTCTCTCGCTTCATCCACCATCAGCTCATTACAACTGAATTCGCCCAAATTAGGTACATTATGATGAAGTATAAGTTGCCTTTTTTGAATGGAGCGTGTCTGTGATGCCTGTAAGTTTTGCAACAGAGCAATTATGAACTTGTTATCCCTCTAACAGTGTTATTTCCTTATTGTATCTCTGTATAAAGCATTTACCCAGAGATTGCATTGTGCTGCACTGGTTTCATGGACACAGCCAGTGGGAGACTAGGATTTAATTAATGGAAATTTTTCCTTTTTTGGCACATATGCCACTGATTTATATGCAGATTAGAAGAGACTAATATAGCATTAATGTTGTGAGCATAGTGGTTATATTATGTTCCTCATTTAATCTTTCTTACATGGCCTTTGCCACTACTTTTACTATAAAGTAAGCCAATATACCAGAAGGAAAAAGACAGAGAGTTACATCGGTAGGAAACCACAGTCTGTTTCAGCACAGAGCATGATGATTTACTCATCTAAGGCTTGTTTACCGCTGCAGCTGATGGAAGCTAAAATAAAACAAATAAAGTACAAGCCTACACTCCACACAGGGGATAGAGAGATAGAAAGAGAGAAAGAGTGCAAGAGAACCGCTGGGAGTTTGTTCTGCTTACCTGCTCAAGCCCTTTTAAATCAAACCCTTCAAATCACTGTAAAGCCATCCCTACTGAAACATGGCTGCAAAGAAATGACCTAAAACCAAATATTAAATTGAAAACTAGAATATGATTTAAAAAGAAATAAAACAAGCATCATCTATGCGTGGAGTTTTGTTAGTAACCCACCAACAAAATCCGGTTCTTTCGCCAGCTGATGGACTAGTGATTTATTTTATCGGTTTCAACACGGGGATGCAATTTTGGCCCAGGGACAGTAAAGTAATAACTGTTCAAATGATGCGGTTGAATGTCTCTGTTGCAGACAGAGAATTACATCAGCAGTTTTAAGTGATGGAGATGAAAGATAAGTGAGTCAACATATTTATTTGTTTTGATAGACAGGATGGGTAATTTAGTTGGTTGGAATTTGAAATGCTACAAACACAAATCATGATTATATGTAAAAATGTTGATATGAAAACTGTGGTGATGGTATCCTGAGTGGACTGAATGATACATTGGGAGTTAAGCAGGTAAAAACAGTTATTACAGGGCTGCACGATAAATCGCATGCAATATTTATAGTGTATCTTGTCAGTAAAGCCGGTTCTATAATCAGCGGTAAATCTCCATCACGTGCGGGCTTTCACATGGAGCAGCATTTACTACACAGAGCCGTTGTTCACTGACAAGCTGCGCAAAGCCACAATCATTTTGTGCATGTTTTGCGCAGCTTGTCAGTGAACAACGGCTGACAAGATACGCGTTAAATATCGCATGCGATTTATCGTACAGCCCTAAGTTATTAGTGTTTATTTATTTTTTTTAATTCAAGACGGATTGGGAAGTGATGCACACAAACAGAAAATGTGATTTGGAGGCTTAAATGTTAATTTAGTTGGAATGTATTAATATTATTTTTAATAAAATGCATTTAATTTGACTGAAAGACAAAACTGAGACAAGTGAAAGGAGGAATGTCAACAGCAGCTCAATTAACGTGACATGAAATAGCATTTTAACAGCCTATTTCATTTCAGTAATGTGACGTGACACAATGTAAAGTTAAATAATATTTTCCTCATTTTATCTCTCTTAATTAATTGGCTTGCCTAAAAAAGTATTTTCTAACAGCAGGTGGAGCTATTTTTATGAACGACTATAAAAAACTAAAATCTTTGGAATAACATTGACTTGTGCACAACATGACAAGGAACGTTAAACAAGATTGAACTGGGTCAAATTTGATTTCATGTTGGCAATAAAACATTTACAAACATTTATTCCACACTTTGCACCTCTTTATTGGCATGTGGGTCAAATCAGTTGACTGATTTCACTCTCAGGAAAGTTCGGAGTATGAAAAAAGTTTATAGAGCGCAGTTCAGTTCCAGAAGCAGCTAAGAAGCTCTGGAAAATCGTTTCGGAGTGATAAGCATTTCGAGATTCATTTCTGGATATGCAGATGGGTAAATATCGATAATGTGATGGCAAGAAAGCACAGAGGACTTGACATTTAGACATGTATACGGTATCGATTCAGAGTTCAATATTACAGCTCAGGACCACTCTCCAATGCAACAGCCCACCTGTCAGATCAATACTTATTTCAGAGGAAGAATCAACTGTTAACAAAAAGAGATTTATCACACTTTCGAGACGGAACGCACAAACAGTAAATTTTTAATATCCCGCAATATGCTGAAAGTAAATTGCTCTCAAACGCAGTCTTAAGTATTGCTAGTGAAATACTACAATGGTAAATAAAGACAGACTGTCATGGCGTCTGTAGTACTAGCAAAGCACAAACGTCAATATTTTATTTCTATGGATCCCCTTTTGTATAGGAATTGACTGAGGCAGTCAGGCAGAATGAAATGTGAAGACTCAAATAAACAACTCTGTAATGGGGAAAGTGACAGACATAACCCACCGCAACCCCCAGTGTACACAAATATACTTTAAATAGGCTATAAAAAAGTTCTAAGCACATTAAACTACATCACATGAACTTCAACTTAACATATTAAGAGCTTGTCTCTGATTTAGATTGTCTGTTACATTGCGTCACATTTGTTATTTAGCAGCTACTTACAGTTTACTGAGAAAGTCTTCCAGGAAACTTCATGTGTACAATTGCACATGAATTGCAAAGGAGCAGGGCTGTGATTTCTGCTACTTCCTGAATAGACTGAACCTCAAATCTTGTAGACGGTATTGTTAAAGGGATAGGTCTCACGAAAATGAAATCTGTCATTATGTACCCACGTCTATCCAAACCATGATTTTTTTGAAAAGGTGTAGCAGAAAGGGAAACTCAATGGTATAAAGTGTCTTTCAGCCCACATAAGTGGCCATATACACTACTGTTTGAAAGTTTTTGGAAGGAAATTGATACTTAGATTCAGAAAATACACATTAAATTAAACAAAAGTGACAGCAAAGACATTTATCTTACACAAATATTATATTTCTTGTTGTTTAAAAAAAAAAACGTTCTATTCATCTAATAATCCTGAAATGTATAACTTTCCACAAAAATATTAAGCGGCACAACTGTTTTCAATATTGATAAGAAATGTTTCTTGAGAAGCAAATCAGCATATTAAAATGAAAAGTATCATGTGACACTGACAACTAGGGTAAAGATTGCTGAAAATTCAGCTTTGCCATCAACGATAAAAAATACACTTTTAAATATTAAGATTTCACAATATTAATATTACAGTTTTTACTTTAGTTCCAATTAAATAAATGCACCCTTCTTTTAAAAATTAGAAAAATATATGCGTGCTGCGCAACGATTAATCACAATTAACTGCATCCAAAATAAGTTTTTGTGTACATAATATATGTGTGTGTACTGTGTATATTTATTATGTATATATAAATACACACACATGCATGTATATATTTAAGAATATGTTTATATATGAAATATATTTATATATAATATAAATTATATGAATATAAATATATACACATGTAAATACGTACTGTATGTGTGTCTTTATATACACTATACATATATATCTATCTATCTATATATATATATATATATATATACCGAACACACACATATATTATATAAACAAAAACTTTTATTTTTGGATGTGATTAATCGCGATTAATTGTTGCCCAGCACTATTACAAACCTCTAACGTTTAAATAATAGCTTCATAAAACTTGTATAGAATTTATTAGAATAGACTTGATAATTGTAGGCTTTTCTTTTAATGATCCTCCATCAGACAAAGAAAAAAACAAAAACAAACATGCAGATGACAATGAGCAAACTGCAAAAAAAAAAAAAAAGGAACTATCCCTTTAACTACGAAGCTGCCATTGACACATTTGGTATTTGTTTTGTTCTACATATTTTTTACACATTATGCTGCTGACTGGCAGGTTGTTTGCTTGCTGTTTGGATAGTCAGCCTTTGTTTTATTAAAAATTAGCGTCACGGACCCACACCATCCTTTGCCCACACCAACCCTTTTGGAGTTACGTGCTTATGTTGTCATTAAATGTGGGCTGTGTGAGAGTCATTTCCAGAGACGCTCTCCACCATGTGTTGATGGCTTGGCTGGTAATTCTCACATGTTAATGTGTGATTTCACATACTGCACAATGCCAGCTTATCAAGACATTGTGTTTGAAGAAGGAGCGAAATTTCTCACAGGCTTTTTGCCAGGTACACTTCCTGCTAAGCGTTTGAATAAAACCACTTTAGGCAGCAAACCAGCTGGAGAGTATTCTTATCAGAGAGAAGAAGACTGAAAATCTCCAGCAGATGAAGTTTCACAATCTAATTCATATTCTATAGCCTGCAGTCATAATAAAACGCCTCAGATGTGGAGCTGGAAAGTGGTGATGAGAACTTCGGGGAACTTTGTGTGTGATCGATCAAGACTAATCTTGTTGTACAAAACCTGCAATATATTTCTTATTATTCCATGTGCTGAACAGATTGAGCGTTATTAGAAAAACACTTTAGTTTTGATTCAGTAAAGCAGTTTTAAAGTAGGCGTTTGAATTTAGATGGAGCTTCAGAAGTTCAGAAATCTGTAGCTGCTATAAAAAATGGAGCAACTGATGGCCGAATCATTAGGCTACAAAAAGGAAAAAAATGTAAAAAGTATGGGTTGTTTTTGTTTATGTAATTACAATGAATGGGCACTGAAGATTAAACTTAAAAAAGATGCTTGACGTTGTACCTTAAAGGTCGCATATTTTACAACTTTCTGGAGTTTTATTTTAGGTTATGATGTCCTTAAGAATATATATTTGTGGTGTAAGTACCAAAAACCATCTCAATATATTTTTACAGCTCCTCTCTCAGGAGCTCTGCTGAGAACAGGTCGATTAATTAATGTCTAATTAATATTCATGAGCCTCTCTTCTGATTGGCCTGTTGTTTTCTGAGTGACGCACGGCCCGGACAACCACAGGTAACTAGGAAAAAAAAAAGACGACAGCTATGGTTAAACGCGATAAAACGAGCAGACGGAACAGAAGCGATCGTCAAAAATCCTCGCGTTTGCAGTGCACACTTCTTATCAGAAAAGGTTCAATAAAGTATTGTCTTTTGTTGTTATGGGCGCATCTACAGATTTCTTGCCATATGTCTATGTTTCTTGCATCTCACGACTATGTCCTGTATGAAATAATTTCTGTGTGCATGTGTGTAAAACAACAAACTGACGAGTCATATATAATCATTTGTAATTGTATATACATTGTTGTGATTAATTGTGGCTGGAACAATAATGTAGCTGTGAAAATAGTTGCCTGCTGAAATTGAAATGTATATACATCTTCATCATGACTAAGTTAGATAGACACGGTGAGTTTGTCTTTACTATACACGTTAGATGTGATCCACCTCATAGTAACAATCCTGTCAGATCGTCCATCCTTTGAGTGAGAGTGTAACATTACAGGTCGGCCGATCTGGTTTCGTGGTTAAAGTTAACCTTTTCGACATGTTTCCGTGTTGTTGCTCAGCAATGGCATGAACGTGATGTTGTCAGGGGGTTTGACAAAAGGAGAGTGGGACGATGGGCGGTGCTCGGGGTGGTGACTGAAGGCGGTGACTGTGTAGTTCTGACGTCAACTTTTTACGGAAGTCACAACAGTTCGTGAAAAATCACAGCTGCTTTATGCAGGCTGTGTGCTTTTACTGTGGACTGACTGTTTTGAAACTTGTGAAATATGGTAGTTAAATAGCCCCTAGACCTCAGTTATCATGAAAAAAGCCAGGTAATTTCAGTTTTGACAATAAGTCAAAGAAACAGAAAGAACATTAAGTTTTTAGACACTGATATGCGAGCTGTTAACCACTGCAACTTGATTCACCAACAAATCATCCGGCCAGGTTTTGAACTGATTCACTAAAAAGATCACTAAAAACTAATTGATTCATTTACGAATCAGGTATTACTACTTATCTCAATGAACTCTCAAAAAACAGTAAATGACTGTAACATTGTGAAATATTATTTAAAACACTATTTAATTTTATTTCTATTTTAATATTTTTTAAAATGTAATTTATTTCTGTGATGATTTTCAGCATTATTACTCCAGTCTTCAGTGTCACATGATCCTTTAGAAATCATTTTAATATGCTGATTTGCTGCTAAAGGAACATTTTTTCTTTAAGGTGTTTTAATGGAAATTAAACCTAATTCGACCCAGTGGTATTTTATGATTTTTTTTATGCTGTTATAGTTTCAATTAAAATTATTTATCTTTTATTTATATTTTCAGTTTTCATTTCACTTTTCAGTTTAATTTTTTTATATGCCATTTTTATTTGTATTTATATATATTTTTTAATAGTACTATTTAGAGTTATTTTTATTCCATGTTTAGTTTTAGTTTTTATTTATTTCCAGCTACTAATTTTAGTAATTTAAACTTTTTTTTTTTCAATCCAGGATTCTTTGTTGAATAGAAAGATTATTATTATTATTATTATTATTATTATTATTTATTTTTATTTTTTTACTTGCTAAATAGAAGTGTGAATTTCTTTCAAAATAACAAACAAAACAACACCGTATATTTAAACACCTGGGCATATAAGAACTACTTTATAATAAATTCTAGTGCTTTTCTGGCCTTTTTCAAAGCTTGAAAGCACCACTTGATATTAGCTGTAATTGCATGGAAAAAAAATACATCCTTCAAACATTCTCATTTTGTGTTCCACAAAAAAAATAAGGCCAACAGGTTTGAAGCAACTTAAAGCAGCATAAATGACAACATAATTTTGGAGTGAACTATTCTCCTACGTTAAACAACTGCAAGGCAAAAATCAATATTCAACACGGAAACTGTTTGTTATAGTCACCTCCACTTCAATTCACAAGCAGTAAGACTTTTAGTGAGCACTAATTGTGTGACTTTAGGCATTACAAATTGTGATGGCTTGCTGTATAATGTATTTGCTAAAACTAAGCTAAAGGAAAGGGTCGTTAATACCTCTTGTCGCCGTTCTCAGGCCAGCCTATTCAAAACCCCCTTCCACAGCCCATCTCTCTCATTCCTCACCTCATTTTTTTATGTTTCCAAGAGTGTATTTATTTTAGCTGAGATTCGTTATAAACTGAGGTTTGCTCAGGGGACAGGGACGGTGAGAGAGGCAGAGTGAGCTCATAACTCATTTTAATGCCTGTCTTCACAAGCCTCCAGCATCTTCCAAAGAACTGATAAAACCAGAAGGAGAGAGAAAGAGAAAGAGAAAGAGAAAGAGCTTGTAAGTGCGAGAGAATGAAAGAGATAAAGGGAGTGAGACACTTCCTGTCAGGGAAGACAAAAAGTTAGCAGCAGGCAGTGTAGAATATGCCAACAGTGGTTGAGAAAACACAGTAATACATGCAGTGAGGCTCATCAGATGTTGTGAAGGTGAGGTCTCTGTACACCAGTTGCGGTTGCTCGGGGTTGTGCGCAGGTGAACGTTTAGCGCCAAGGACAGCAGCCAAAAACAAGCACATCGCTTAGAGGCGGAGACCAGGAACTGAACACTTATGGCTGCAGATCACATGGCATGAATGCAAATGCTCAGAACTCTTCAGACAGGACAAGGCTTTGCTCAGAACAGAATACTATTTAGAATAGTACTTGCTCAGTACTGTGCAGTTGTGTATATTGCATACTGTGCACAGCATACATGGGTGTTTTTCAATCTATGGGCACTTTTGACCATGTGCACTTTTAGTAAATAAATATATTTATACATATAACACAGTTTCACACTTTGTCTGCTTACAATGTATACAAGGTGCGTGTGTCTGTATGTGTATTTTATATATTGTAAAATGACACTCTAATTGTTAAATTATGCTAAATATTTGTGAGAAATGATTACAATGTATTTTCCAACACACAATACCTCTAGTAAAAAAGTAATATATTAAAAAAAACATTTCATACTAAGTATAGTTCAAATCTATTAATATATTTACTGACACATTGCTCGAGACTAATTATAATTCAACTTTATTTGGAGTACTACATGTGCACAATGCACAAATCTTAATATCAAGCCTAAAATTTGTTTGAATGTCAAAATTTATGAGGATTGTATAATCTTTGAGTAATATAGGTCTTCAAATGCAGTATATTTAAAGTGTACCTGAAGTGTGCTTGCAATAGTTTCACTTCAGCTGAATCAAATACACTTAAATATATCTTTAGTTGGACATCAGCACTACTTCCACACAATTAACCCTTTGAGCGGTACGGTCCCACATATGGGATTTAGAATGTTCGGTGAAGTCACATAACTGCCAAATTCAAACTGTGCTTTCGCTCTTAAGCTGCATGTCACTGAGCCAGAGAGAGAAGTGCACTGCACTTGTCATATTATCACAACTATGTAGTGTTTTTAACCACATAATGTTTATTTTAGGACATTTAAATACACACGAGTACTAGTAAAACAATACATTTAGAGTTTGTAAAATACACACTGATGTCTATGGAAGCAACAATAACAATCCATTCAAATTTAATTTGCCGATGGATTTAATTAGTTTTATTAATATCAGATACACATAGTGTAAGTAACTATAAAGTTCACTCTATTCTTCACCCAGTTCACCGGCCACTTATTACTTGTATTTCGGGAGAAATTGATGAATTCACGTACTGTAAATCCGACTGACAGGACTCTCTGAACTGCAGCGCGAACAAACAGGGCAGCGCCCATCTCACATTACAGATCACGATCAAGATCATTTAGAACGTTTTTTAAACGACAAAACACACTCATTTAAACATATTTGTGAATCGGAATATCAGATTGTTCATGACATGGTATGCAAGTTTGTGAATATTTTAAATAAAAAAGGAAAAACAAAATAAAAGCGATCCATCTTATAATACAGTGTTATTGTGGCCGCGGTGTGTCACGTGAAAAAACTTGCCTTAAAAAAACTCACTCTGGGGGGACCGCTAGAATATTTTAAACTCACCACAGAAAGGGTTAAAGTGCATTAAGCACAAAATTGGTTGTTCCAATTTAGTTCGATACGAGTTCGGTACAACAGGAATTGTATTTATTTTTTTAAAGGCAGTAGTGCTACATACATGTAGCATGAACAGTTGTTTTTGATTTGTATAATTTCAAGATTTAAAGCAAAAACTAAATGGTCTGACTTTAGATTTGTGAAATAATGCTACATATGACACCTGCACAAAACATAAACGGCAGACGGACTGAATGAAAATGCAGATTTATTCTCTGACAGCAGGTGGCGCTTATGGAACAGCAGCGATACAGCGTTTCCTTGGTTATCCTTGTAAACAAAGCAGCTGTGCTTATAAACACTACTTTAATATGCATTATATGGCGGTAAGAGGGGGAAAAAATGCCATTGAAACATTTACGAAGATGGTCAGCTCCTCTCAGAAATACATTCATATAAACCCCCACATATATGTCTTCCTATATTTTTAGCATCGCAAACAGTGAGCTTGATCTGCCTGATACAGTATTTTCTCCTCTTTACAGACCTCCACACAAATTACATTTTGGGAAATTATTGCAATGCAGTTTGTGTGCAATTCTGGAATATAGATCGGCCAAAATAAAACTAAAACCCGGTTCTGATTTATAGCCGGCATGCCATCTGAACTCACCGTTCTTGTTTTGGGCTGGTGCGTAGATCGTCTCTTCTTCTGCTCTTTCCTGTCGTGACGGTTAACGTTACATTGGATATGGATTTGGATTGATTGCCTGTGACTGACTGTATTCGCCATCTGACTGCATGAACCGAACTGTGACGTCCGTACCGTGATAATTTTTTTAAACGTATATAAATTATTTTCAAAATATATTCACAAAAATATTCAAACAGTTATTTTAACATAAAATGTATGTTCTTATGATGCATTTTCATTGACTGAAAATCAATCTAGGACTAGGACAAGGATGATATAATATCATCTACTAAAACTCATTTAAACATAGACATTTGAAAATAGCAAAAATAAATTAAGGCAATGTAAATAACAGTTACAGTATAACATGACCTGTTGAAACCTGCTGTTAGTTAATAATATAAGCAAATACATAAAAGTGCCAAAAACTGAATAAACACCCACATACTACAGTATACTGCAGACATAGTAAGACAGCTAAGATAGTATATTTTTAAAGACACAAATTCACCAAGGAGGCGTGAAAAGGTGAGTTGGCACTATTCCGAAACACAGACTGTCATTTCCTGTTCTGACCTGGACCACTCAACCACATCGCAAACGCCACTCCACCCGCACCACACCTCGCACAATGCACTGCACCAGCAGACTTCACTGCAAGCTATTGACAGCACCCACACTATCTTCTACGTTGCCCCGATCTTTCATCTAACCCTTAGGATTTCAATTCAATAAATCCTTTTCAGGAGAACTGAGCTTGCTGTACTAGCCTTCATTCTGTTGTACAAAGGCAAAGGTTGAGAATAGACTAAAAAAGAAAAAAAAAATTCTTTGAGGTGTTTTAATGAAAATTAAACCTAATTTTTTCACAGTATTTTTCATGCACTATCATAGTTTTAATTAAAATAATTATTTATATTTTATTAATATTTTTAGTGTTCATTTTACTTTTAGTTTAATTTTTAGTAATTTTGTTATGTGCTTTCATTTATTTTATTTTATTTCATTTTATTTTATTACTATTTATAATTATTTAGATTCCATGTTTAGTTTTTATTTATTTCCAGTTAGTAATTTTAGTAATTTTAACTTCTTTCTAATATATATATAAAGAGAAAGAGAAAGAAAAAACAACTCATCAAAGGCATCCACTTTAAACGATGTTTGAAAAGATATTGAAAGGATTTAATTTATTTCCTTATGAAATTAACTCTTCATGAAACCAATACTCAGGAACTCACACCAAACAGACACCATGCAATAAAACAATAAAACTTATCTGGAGAAGAAATCTTTGTTTAGTAAAATGAACGCCAAAACGTCTCTTTTCAGGATGATTGCCTACTTCCTTTTCATCTCGCCTCGACACCTTTCATGTTTTTCCGCCTTGACGTGTTTTTTCTCCACTAAACCTCCTGATGCTTTAAAGAATTTGACTGTGTAAACCGGGATGATAACCGTGATACCTTTTGTGCTCATGAACGTAACATTTTGCATTGTCCTCCTGTTCTCATGCCCCATCGTTAGCATTTGGCTTGAGCATAAGTCACGATCATTATGCGGATGTGTATAGAAATTCAAAGTTAAACAAGTAAACAAAAGCGCCGGCCACATTTCCCATTAACATCTGTTTAAAATGGAGATATGGCGTTGGCGCTGGGGAAGGGGCGAGGACTCCTCGAGCATTATGCAGATACTGGAAGGCAAATTACCATACAGAGCTACAGAAACCGCCATGATGGATTGAAGCATACAAGCCGTGGAATCGCTCCCACTCAAAGTCTCTGAGAACGGGCAACTGAGACTCACAAGCAGAAAATGCAAGCATAAAAACATCTCATTTGTCTCCCGCCAAACATGCACAGTTGTTGTGTTCTCCATAAATGCCCACTGAGCTCCACAAACATTCTGACATAAACCTGCAAGGCCTCCCGCAAACCATAACACAGGCTCTGACCATGAGCAGTGACATCATGCGTGATAATCGTCATTCCAGATAAGCATATCTAAACAGAACTGCCTCAGAAGTCTAACCAGAATTCAGAGGGCACATCAACAGGCTGCCCATGAGGTGAGCAATAACAGCATATATGTAAAATACCAAATATTTAAAACACAGAAATGTATTCTATTTAAATTCGAGTGAAACTACATGTAGAAGTTTGGGGTCAATAAAATGTTTTAAATCATTTTTTGAAAGAAGTATCTTGTGTTCACCAAAACTGCATTTATTTTTAATAAAAAATACAGTAAATATAGTAAATCAATACAGAAAAAAATACATTAAACCAGTAATTTAGTGTAACATTATTACAATTCAAAATTTATCAGTTTTGTAAAACAGTTCTTAACATTTTTGCTTAATATTTTTGTGAAAACCTTGATTCTTTTTTTTAAAAAAAATTCAAAAGAGCAAGATTTATTTGAAATATAAATATTTTGCAATTACATATATTGCTTTACTGTCATTTTTGATCAATTTAATGCATCCTTGAAAAAAAAAATCTTACTGACCCCAAACATTTGAATAGGAATGTATAGTCTAATTTAGTCTAATTTTTAAATTAATCTAAACTTTTTTCACTCAGAAATTGCTAGTTACTTTGACAATTGATTACAAAGAAAAGGCAAGTAACACATTGAATCAAACATGTATTTTTGAAGTAGAAAGAGTCAATATTAGAAATATTTTCTTATAATTTATACACAAATAATTGTTGTTTTATTTACAACTAACATTTTTTTTTTTCCCTCAAGTAGGATATTTCCCATATGCTCTCTTGTGTACATTGTTTTATCGATGAGCAACATGCTCGCTCCCAAGTCACACATGGAGGAGGATACAGAAAGCCACGGGCACAATACATTTTCTCATGGAAATCCAGAGAACATTTTACTTACAAATTTATCAAAGGTTGCAACATACCAGTACAATGCGAGATGTGTTTGCCAGCAACCAAACTTCTATCTGCTTCAAAAGATTCAACCTCTAACCTGAAGAAGCATCTTGAGGTAAGTCTCTCTCAATATTTCAAGGGATAGTTCACCCAAAAATTTTAAATTCTATCATCATTTTCTCACCCTCACCCCCTATTTATTTCGTCCAAACAAGAGCTTTGTGTAAGGAACAAACCAAATGAAAAGTAATTATTAAGAGGCTCTTGGTAGAAAGTACACAAGATATACACAAACCACATATTCATCTTTCTTTTCTGAGTTACATCTGTGAAACAATCAATACTTATTACTTTTGGATGGACATTAAACAACCTACACGTTTTGATGTTTTTATACAACTAAACATGGGCGCCATTATTTAAATGAGTTTTTCCACAACTTTGCCAACTATTTCAGATAAGCAAACTGTGCTTCGTCTACGAACTGTGCGAAAAGTGGAATTTTTCCCTTGCTGGATCACAAAGCCATCATCCATCCCTCTTCAAATCTCACCTGAATTATCAGATTCCTACAGCTAATTCTGCTAATCACAAAGCTTTGGCAATGAGATGAAAAACCTGTTAGACATAAAATGGCAAGATTCCCTTATGTGTGCAAGTGAGTGATTTTTGGCCAGATTATGCACTAGGCCCTCACTTTCGGAGCTGGAGAGAGGAAGGCTAAGCGCCTCCTGCCAAGCTGCCGTCAGACAGGCCAGAACAGCCCGAGGAGAGAGTCCGCCATGCATGATTAAATGCGTCACTAATACCTCTGACCGGGTCCAGGGCTTCTCTCTCTGATGTGTGCCCATGTTTTCTCAGGCCATTCTGAATTTGGTACAAACGCTGGATGATGGAACTAAAGGCGGATATGTAAATTACAGCAGGGAAAAATCTTCTATGACAATAACTGGGCATAAAAACCCGGCAAGCTGTCTATAAGAATGAAAATATGCTCATGGGTCATGCCTACTATACAATGTCATTTTCTCTTAATGTATATATTGGATAAAATAACAAACCCACAATTTTAATAAAGAAAGGAGTCATATTAGTTAGGAATGTAAAAATAAATTGAATATGCAGGTGAATATTTTTTAGCTGATGTTGTCAATTTTTTTGTCACTACTAACGTGAAACTGTTGCCACAAAACTGGCAATTTATTAAGAAATATTCCAGATGGTTATTCATTTGATTCTTTCTCTAATCAAATTATTAAAAACAAAACATGCTTCTTTGGGAATATTGGTTTAATTGGGAATCCTGTCAAACTTACTGCACTGGTTCAAAAGTTTAGGGTCAGTAACATTTATTTATTTATTTTTTTAATTATTTAAAAAAAAGAATAATAATACATCAAAAATCTTACCAACCCCAAACTCTCGTTCTCACTGGGGCTGCATTTATTTGCTTAAAATACAGTAAAAACAGTAATACTGTGAAACATTTTTACAATTTAAAATAACGATTTTATTTGTTTTAACAATTTAAAAGTGTAATTTATTCATTTGATGGCAACATTGAATTTTCAGCAGCTATTATGCCAGTCTTTCGCAGAACTATATGTGGATGATGATGATGATGATTATTATTATTATTATTATTGTTATGCTTTTATATTTTTAATGTGAATAGAAAAAAATACATATACTGTATATTAATTTTATTATAGTTAATTTATTGAATTATATAAATTATATAATTATTTAATATAATTATATATATAATGTAAATAATAAAGTAAATAATATAATAAAATAATATACATTAATTATATAGTATATTATTACTTTAATATGTATTTATATTTACTAATTAATTTTATTATATATATATATATATATATATATATATATATATATATATATATATATGTGTGTGTGTGTGTGTGTGTGTGTGTGTGTGTGTGTGTGTGTGTGTGTGTGTGTGCGTGTGTGAAATATAGTGTGAAAAGATGGATCTCAAAATCAAACAGTCACTTTTGGAAAAGGTTAAAATATCCAGAAGATGCTGGAAAACCAAAGAATGTACAGGAGCTGGGGGATTTTTCTGAAGAACAGCAGGCAGGAACAACTGCTCAGGAACAACGCACGACTCATGAACAACTATCACAAAACAGAAAAACAGTGGTGGATCATCCAGGAAATGACACAAAGTATTAAGATTCAAGGGTATGTCAACTTTTGAATGGGGTAATTTTTTATATATTCAGTTATTTTGTTTCTTGTGGAGTATATATAAACATCTGTTATGTGAAATAGCTTATTCAGGACAGTACTAAATACAAAATAAAATGCGATTTTCATGAGCTCTTATTTTGTTAAAATTATTAACATGTTTGCATATTCTGCAAGGGGTATGTAAACTTATGAGCACAACTGTGTATATATATATATATATACTGACTAGCACATTCCTCAAATGCTAATACCCTTTCATAGAAATACTTCTCTATGTAACAGCACAAGCATATAAAGTACCACATAACAGGCATGAGCCACATCATATCTAATCTTAAAAGCAGATATAGAAAGGCCTTGCAGGCAAAATGCACATATTTTTGGCTGGCTTGCTGTCTAAAAAGATACATGTCTACTTCCTTGGTCAGCTATCGTGAACTCAAGAGGATGAGAGATAAGAGCAGACATCAAAGAAACAGAAGGAGGCGGTAAATGGCATGTTTCCTTGGGACCGTTGCTCTCTCTCTCTGCACAGGTCATTGTTTCGGGTTCTGCAGTAATTATGTTGACATTTACATCAAGGCCCAGACGGACCCAGCCAAGAGCTCTCTTCACGGTAGCGCATGCACTTCACAAAAATGCCCATTCAAACTGTGCTGGTCTTGTCTGAGACTTATGCTTTATTGACTGAGTCATCGCCTTGATCTCGTTTGCCTGTTTGCTCTCACACACAACCACTAAAACAACACATTCTCCTCATTACAGGAATAGTTCACCCAAAATTAAAATTTGGTCTTTCTTTACTTTCCCTCTTGTCTTTCCATGCCCGCACACTGTTGTTTAATGTTGTTAGCTGTTTATTCCTAAAAAAATATTCCTTTAAATTATGCTCTGTTCTATCCACAACGCTTACATATGGCTTTAGAGGAGCAAGGATATAGTGCTCAATGATTTTAATGCTGTTTTTTTTATGTAGTCATCATGAAATACTGTTTTATGGAAAAAAATAACTAGAATAAATGAATTAACAAAAACAAACAAACAGTGCGTCAATAATATCAGAATTTTAATATTTAGGTAAAATGTTTCATGGACACATGGCAATTAAGAAAGGTAGAATACTGTTTTGAATTTTTTTTAGCATGCTTTCACCATTTATTTTATTATATTTATTTATTTGTTTACCATTTATCTGTTCTAACACATTTTACCCTTTTCCCCAGACCTAGATTTTTAGAAAATTAATTTTTTCATTATTTTTATTCAGATAAAACTATTATAAATATAAATAAACTATTAAAATGTTTATTTAAATACATATTTTAAATAATATTTTAAAATAAATACAAGTGTAAACAAAATCTGTGTTGAATGATATGTGTAATTGATGATAAGAAAAAAAAATCATTTTCTTTGCTTTGTTTCATGGTATGTTTAAAACAAGATAAAAAAGTAATCTAAAAAGTTGTCAGAATACATTACAGATTCTGTTACTAACACTTTTTATCATGTAATCTGTAATGGACCACAATTGGTAAGTAATCTACCCAGATCTGATGACCACATGAGTCTGAAAGAAATCAAGAAAAGGTAGAAGAGAACTGTAGGATATCAGACCGAATCAGACAATCTAAGATTTGGTCAAAACCGAGTTGAGGCACGAGGAGTCACAAAAATTCCACAGAGGCCCAAGACAACAGGATGTCATAAATCAGACCCTAGCCTCTCTGAAGCAAGCCTAAACCTAAACCCCTGTCACAGAACAGTTTTCAACATTAACACAAAAGAACACATTGACAAGTCCAAGGAGATTGTCAACCCTTTAAAATCTTAAATGATTCCCTTTGAGCTAAATTATTGACCTGTTTCCCTTACAGAACAATGATAACAAAGGAAGTTAATGACGCCCAAGCTGTTGACACATGTGCAAGATTCTGGAACCAATTTTTGGCAGATATCACTTTCCGAGCTTCACCGAGTGTCTGAAGACTCAGTGTGTGTCACAGTAGTCTTGAGTGAGCTGAAACAGACAGGCCTTAATAAATTCTGACGTGGATTAGCCACACTCACACTATTTCCCGGCTCCTCTTAAATAATGGAGACGAACAAGTGTAGGAAAGGAAATATAAACAGACAAATTGACTTTTAAATTATATTTCTGCCCCACTGCCTTGAGAATCTCTTCGCTTTGGTGTAACCAGTTTTCACTGCCTGAGAACAAATTTCATAACAATGACTAATGCCGTACAGCAGTCGTCTCGTTTGCCCACCGATCGGAGTCTCTGCGTGAGGTGCCATGAAGGATTTATGAAACGATTATGAAAAGATTGTGTTTCTGAGGAAAACGGTTTAACAATTCTGGTGAATATGTTTTGGAGAGTCAGGTATACTGGGAGAAGCAGACAGCATACTCATTTATGTATGTAATGACACTGTTGCACACTATGCATGTAAACAGAAGTACCCTCGCGGATCTCTTCATCCTTACGGAAAAGGTGACGTACAAAATTTAGTGGCTGTGAGATTAATATTCCTTACAACGCAATGATGACAGTACTGACAGAACAAAGTAGAATGCACAAACCATCACATTTTTATAAATTCATTTTGGGGTGTTTCTTAAAACACAATCACTGTTTATTGTTATCTTACAAAAAAGTCACATTACTGTTTTGAAACCTTTTCAGTATGCTTTCATTATTTTTTGATAATTTTAAAATATACTTATTTTTCCCCAGACCCAGAATTTCAATCTTTATATATATATAGGCACGTGCCTATGCTCGCTCGTCCAGGGGGGCCCAAACACAATGAAGAGATATATAATATTTTTGTTATACTATGGGCTATCTACAACAATAAAAGAACCAAAACCCAAGAAGACATTGAGCAAATAAATATAACAAACAATAGGGTAAAAAATGACAAAGTATTTCCATGTCTTCCACCTTTTTTATGTTGGCTACGGAAATCGCTTTCTTTCTCTCGTTCTTTCTCAGACGCACACTCACGGACACATGCGGGGACGCGATCAGAAACTTGTTGTCAGCGCTGCCCCGCGAATTTATCAATAAAATTGTTTTGCAGCTCAAAAGCTACATGACATTTCTCAGTAGGGAGGTTCTTGAAGCAGTTTAACTTAAAGATTCGCTATTAGTAGAGGCTGCTGCTGAACACTGCTGAGAGACGCACAGACGCACGTATTCACACGCGCTTAAAGGGGTCCTATTATGCTTTCTCACTTTTTCAACTTTAGTTAGTCTGTAATGTTGCTGTTTGAGAACAAAAAAGATCTGCAAAGTTACAAAACTCAAAGTCCACTTCAAAAAGAGATATTTTATTTAACAGAAATCACTTTTCAAAAACTACAAGAGACGACTCGTTTGGACTACAATGCATATTTTCCAGGATTTGTGATATCACAAATACCGACGAATGGGACGAGACCTGGTTGAGCTGCACTAGAGAAGGCAACGAGTGTTATCACTATGTCAGAGACACACTAGCTTTCCCAAGGCAGGCAAACTTAGAGTGGTTACAATCATCCGCGCTGAAATTAATTTGATATTGACACAATAGTTACACTGAAGCTCACAGGCAGCTATGGTAAGGGGCATGACATTTCCCGACAAGGCGCAGAGTGGTGCCAATCACAACACACACTGGCCCAGCTAACCAATCACAGCACATTTTGTATTTCAGAAGGCAGGCCTTCATTTGATACAGGAACTATTCGAGCCGTTCATGCCAGACTGGGGAGAGAGGTATTGTAATAATGTAAAATACTGTATGTGAAAAATGCCTGTTCTAGTACACCCCAAAACAAAATCAAGACTTTGTAAAAGAGCATAAGAGGACCCCTGTAATATCGCTCTCTTTCGCTCTCTCTAATAACTGCATTAGACTGCATTAGCCTGCATATCAATGGCTCAAGCCTCTGTTCTTAGCTCTAAAATTACATTTTGGAATTTGCAATGGAAGGTTTATGAGGTGCGTAAAAAATTAGTTCAACACACACAAGATTTCAGGAAGAAAACATGACAAATATCTTATAAATAAATTTAAAGAAATAAATCATCTTAATGACTTGATGTGTGATTGTGACTCCAGGCTGTTAAAATTATTAGAGAAATAATGCACTCCTGAAGTGGTTAATTACAAAACTATACAAGTAGTAAAACATGACCATGAAGTCATTTAATTTTGTCAAACATTTTAATATATTTAATTGTGTGCATTAATACATAAAATGATGCAAATTACCCTAAACACAATTACCATAAACGGACATTTTATTCCAACAAACCATCAAACAGACAAACAAATAAATAAAATACAATTTACATTACAGAATAAGTATCTTTAAGACATTATCTTTAAGACATGTGATTTAAAAATATTATTTTATTTGACATATTTGTGAGTTGACATTTCACAAATATTTTAGTTTAAAATACTTTCCACACAAATTACACATGTTTCTCCGCTTATGGCATAATTTACATGAAAACCGTTAATTTTGCCCCTAATTATTATTATTTATTATTATTATTATTTGGAAGTAGACAACAGTGTAAGTGAAGAGCTTGAAATAAGCAACATGACCTTTACTGTGTGTAGAAAAGGGGGGATGAGCAAATCTATCCTTTTTAGTCTATAGGGCTTAAAGTGTCCATGGATAAAGAAATGTTCTGCGTGAGTCAAAAAAAATAAAAAAAGGTTGTATATACTTTGTGGAGCTGTGTGTATGCTTAGCGATGATTACCTCATCAGTCTTTTGTTGTTGTTGTTCTTTCTTTCCATTTTCACATTCACCATTTGTCACATTTAATGTTTACCTCAGCGTTCAGGCTAAGATTCATTAGCCACAGTGTTAAAAATGACTTTTAAAGCGAGTAATGTGCAGTCTATATTAGTTAATGCCAAGGGGACAGATGCTTCATAGTAATAATTCAGGCATTCTTTCAAACAGTCCCATTGGTATTGTGTTGCTTAATATGAACTGAAAGGTGTAGAATGAAGATTAATGATGTCCTTTTCCCACAGGTCTCACCGAACTACTGTGCTACACGAACAGGATCGAAAGGCGACTGACCGCGACTTCATGCTTTGCGTGTTTGTTCTGAGGAGGAAGTTGTAGATGTCAGAATAACGTGACCTCCTCGACCTCTGCGAATCCAGCATGTGAGCGGAGCCATCCGGATGTGTCTTTGATTCAAGGCTACAGGGACTGATTTCTAAAACGGAGTACTAGCATTTGGTTCAAACCCAATCCTTCAATCGTTTAAGAAATCACAGGAAATTTGAACAAGCAGAAAAGCCATGAGCGACTAATTGAGAAGGACACATCTCAGTGCAGTCATCTTTGAGAGAGAGAGACCCGAGTCCAAACCGCTGCTTGACTTTGCAGCCGTTAAGTGCTAATACAGCAGTCAAGCACTGACACACATCTCTCCAAACTAGCTTTAGGGGTTGATGGAGTAAAGTCACTCAAATGGAGTACCGCGGGAAAAGGCTGGTGAGGTTCTGGGAAAAATGAAGAGGTGTCACTTCACACCTGTGCTCGGTGTAAAGCCCTTTACTAATATAAGCATTTCATCAAAGAGCACAGCATATGGGTAGTGAGGCAGCCATGCTAAGGTGCTAATAGTGCTAATGGCTATAATAGCTTTATCGGTTTCACTTAAGTTGTGCAGAAGCAACAAACTAAGCGAAAGACCGTGTGAGAGAGCTACTAATTTTATAATCTGTCAAGGTGATGTCAGTCAGTCTATTTTCCATAACAATTTGCTTCAAGAATAATTATGGTACAAGATGTCGAGCAATTACATGTCACCATGCGATCCCACCATAAAGGTGTGAAGAAACATTCGGCTCACTTTGCTGACGTCTCAGTGTTAACATATCGACACATAATGCATCAGTCGCTAGGTAAGATGAGACACTCATGAGATAAAACGTGACTACATTTTGAGGAGAAAAAAAATCATATCATTCTGTTGAAAGGGAGCACATGGAAAATGTGAACATTTATGTTCTTTCTAGAGGCATGATGATCTTGGTTATTTTTGACTAAAGTTAATACTATTGAAGCATTTTATGGATCATGAAATAAAGCTGAAATAAAATATAAATATTGGATTTACAAAATGTAAACTAAATATTTTGAAGCACTAAAATTACTAAATTGATATAAATCTTGGTTATAGATGTTGCTATTATTGTTGACTGATATTGTTGACAGATACTGTTAAAGGATTTTATGAATTATAAAATATATAAATAATATATTTAGATTGCAAAAATGTAAACGGAACATCTTGAAGCACTAAAATTACTAAATGGATATAAATCTTGTTTATTGATGTTGGTTATAATGGTTGACTAACGCTAATACCATTAAAGCATTTTATGAATCATAAAATAACGCTGACATAAAATATAAATATATACATTAGATTTAGATTATAAAAACATAAACCGGATATTTTGAAGCACTAAAATTAATTAATGGATATAAATAATGGTTATAGATGTTGATTATTATTGTTGACTAAAGCTAATACTATTAAAGCGCTTTATGAATCATGAAATGAAGCTGAAATAAAATATAAATATTATATTTAGGTTACACAAATGTAAACATAACATTTTGAAGCACTAAAATAACTAAATAGATAAAAAATAAAGTTGAACTAAAAATCTAAAACTGAAATAAAAATTAATCTAAATACAAATTTAAAAAAAGAAAAATGAAAGTATAAAACTAAAAGCTAATTCAAAATAAAACTTGTATAGTACATAAATAATACTAAAACAACATTGTTGATTATTTGCAGAAAACTCAAACAGGAAGATTTTCAGACGTATTACAGTTTAGTTGGCTGTCGCAAGATGTGACAGCAGGGCCGGTCTAAGCCATTAAGTGACATAGGCGATGCCTAGGGTGCCAAATGAGGCAGGACCGGCACTGTGTGATGGCTATAAAAAGCATGAAAGTTAGCCTTATATGTTGTGTGAAGCATACAGAACTACACTGAAGCTTCAGAGCATCAAAAAAGGGCACCAATGCACCGTGAAAGAATATGACTCATGCACTCTATTCCAAGTCTTCTAAAACCATACGATAGCTTTGTGTGAGGAACAAATGAAACGTAAGCCTTTATTCCCTGATAATTCTTCACTTCAGAGGACTGATAAATCACTGAAACCAGAGTCAGTGAGCGGGACACAAGAAATGATGCATGAACAAATCATTTAAACCAGTTTGGTTAATTGGATCAACCGATTCGTTGAAAAAACATTAAACATCCAAGAACTGGATATTATCTCAAAAGCTTGCAGAGAAGAGCTTAGGATTCAAGGATTCAAGGATTCAAAGCGTTTATTGTCATATGCCCAGTGAGGAAAACAAGTTTCCCTGAGCAATGAAATTCTTACTTTGCGGTCCACAATGAATGCCAAGACAGTGCAAAACTATACACACTCATACACAAACTATACACACATACATACACAATGTAAAAAACATAATAATAAAAACTATGCTGCAGTAGTAGGAATATAGACTATGAAAAAATAGAAATATAGACTATGTGTATCTATATATGCGAGTATAGAGTAGAAATATAGAATGTGAAAATAGAAATATAGACTATGTATATGGTATCTATATATGCAAATGTACAGTATTAACTTATGTGCAAAAAACAATAGTGCAGTAACATGTGCAAATACATTATAACAATAGCAGCAGTAACAGTGACAGATGTGCAAATTGAGATGAGGCTACATGAGTAATATTAACAAATATACAATGGTAGTAATAACAGCAATAACATTTCAAATGTTCAAATGAGATGAAACTATTTGGACCGACTGTTCTCTGAGATAGATAAGTCTACTAGCTAGCTACCTGTTTAAGAGTCTAATAGCTGAGGGGAAGAAGGAGTTCCTTAATCTGGAAGTCCAGAAATTTACACTCCTGTACCTCCATCCTGAGGGTAGGAGTGTGAACAGTCTGTGTTGGGGGTGGGTAGGGTCTTTAATGATGGATGCCGCTCTTCTGTGGACTCTGCGATGGTAAATGGCCTGCAGAGAGGGCAGTGGAGTCCTGATGATCTTCTCAGCAGTCTTCACCACTCTCTGCAGACGTTTGCGGTCCCTCACTGTAGTGCTGCCATACCATGCAGTGATGCAGCTGGTCAAGAAGCTCTCAACTACACAGCTGTAGAAGTTGTTGAGGATCTTAGGTGACATGTCAAACTTCCTCAGCCTCCTCAGGAAGTACAGCCGCTGTTGTGCTTTCTTAACCAGTTGGGTGGTGTTGAGTGTCCAGGTGAGGTCCTCGCTGATGTGGACCCCCGGGCATTTAAAGCTGCTCACCCTCTCCACTTTAAACTCTCGGATAAACAGTGGCTGGTGAGTTTGTCTTGTCTGTGTTGAGGGTGAGGTTGTTGTCCTCACACCATGCCACAAGACTGGCCACCTCCCTCCTGTAGGCCGCTTCATCCCTGCCAGTGATCCGTCCTATCACTGCGGTGTCATCAGCGAACTTCAGTATTATGTTGTCCTTGAGGGAGGCAACACAGTCATGTGTGAACAGTGTATAGAGGATGGGACTGACAACACACCCTTGTGGGGTGCCAATGTTTGTTGTGACAGTGTCTGAGGTCCTATTTCCAATCCTAACAGACTGCGGTCTGCCAGTCAGGAAGTCTAGGAGCCAGTCACAAAGTGTGGGGTGTAGTCCAAGTGCAATTAGTTTTTGGGTGAGTTTGTGAGGGATGACCGTATTGAAGGCGGCGCTATAACCAATAAAGAGCATCCTGATATAAGTCCTTATCTTCCAGGTGAGAAAGGGAAATATGGAGGGCAGCAGCAATGGCGTCTGAGGTGGATATGTTGGGCCGATATGCGTACTGCAGTGGGTCCAATATGTCTGGCATACTGCTCTGAATGTGAGTCAGCACCACTCTCTCAAACACTTCATGATGATTTGAGTGAGTGCTACTGGCCTGTAGTCGTTCAGGCTCCTTTTGGGATGGGGGATGATGGTTGTGGTTTTGAAGCAGGTTGGGATGATGCTCTGACTGAAGGAGAGGTTGAAGATGGAAGTGAGTACATCAGTCAGCTCCGTAGCACAAGCTCTGAGGGCCCGTCCAGGGATGTTGTCTGGCCCTGCTGCTTTGCGGGGGTTGATTTTTCTCAGCACTTTGTGTACCGCAGC
>NW_015505182.1:5722037-5724453 GCF_001515645.1 Sinocyclocheilus grahami
GGGGGGGGGGGTTGAGTGGTCGGAGCGTGTGTGTGCCTCCTCTCTGTGTCGATGCTGGAGGTCTCGAAGCGGGCGAAGAAGGTGTTGAGGTCAGGCTGTCTGAGGAGCTGATAGTGGTGCTCGTGGTGGTCCTGTAGTTTGTGATGTGCTGCATTCCTTGCCACATCCGCCCGGCATCAGCATTAGAGTAGAAACTGTCCAGCTTCTCTCTGTACTGTCTCTTGGCTGCTGTAATGGCTTTTCTCAGTTCGTACTTAGCAGCTCTGTACTCTGTCTCGTTGCCTGATGTAAATACAAGAGATCGAGCACGTAGCATGTGGCGTACCTGACTGTTTATCCAGGGCTTCTGGTTGGGGAAATTCCTGACTTGTATGGTGGGTACAATGTTATCTACACAAGCGCTAATGTACCCAGTCACATACTAAGCATAATCCTATATGCTGACAGAAGAGTCCTCCAAAGTGGCTGCAGCTTTAAACACATCCCAGTCTGTCAGAGCAAAACAGTCCTGCAGGATGCCCTCAGTTTGTAGGGTCCAAAGCTTAACCTGTTTGGTGACAGGGTTTGTTTGTTTGAGTCTTTGTCTGTAGGCCGTGTACATGAACAAAGAGATGTGGTCTGAGTATCCAAAGTGGAGGCAGGGTGCAGCCCTGTATGCATCACGTATGTTGCTGTAAACATTGTCCAGTGTGTTTTTATCGCGGGTGGGAATGTCCACATGTTGGTGATATTTGGGAAGAACAGTCCGTAATTTGCACTGATTAAAGTCGCCAGCTGCAATAAAAACGGCATCAGGGTGATTAAATGGCAAATGGTAGGCTGATTAAATGGCAAAAATAAAAACACCATAAGTATATACCATCTCATTTATCAAAAACATCTCAATGCATCATCCTACCCTGACCTCTTCAATCTTTAGAGATCTTGATATGAATCAAAGAGGTGCTATTCATTAGTCAACAAAAACATCTTTAGCAACACTAATGCATTAGAAATTGATCTTTGGGTAATTCATTTTGTTGTGAATCATGGCTTTATTAGAGAGAAAATGTACTTCATCGAACCATGACTCAGCAAATCCGGAGTCTGGTGATGCAACGACCTCTAATCGCTGCATCTCGTTCTGTTACCTTTCTATAATACCCTTATCCCCACCATTTTTTGTCCTACACTTTCCTTTCCGTTGCTCTGCCGTGTCATGGCTGACTCATCTCATTATCCATCTCAGCGAGTCCCCTCGCCACCTCGAATCAGGTGCTGGAGAGTTGGGCACGTTGGTAACTGTGGCAATATGACACCCAGTGAGAGGCTGTGATATATATAGCAGGCCTCTAGTGAGAGTCACATGGGCCTCCCCAGTGTCAATCCGGTCCACTCCTCCCCCGAGATCGGTTCTATTGATCTACGTAAATGAGGCATCTGTCTCACACTCAAAATAGCCCTTAGAAATTAAACTGATCCCAACTGGTCTCTTCGTCAATGTCAGGTAGTAGTCGCCAAACTGTCAAAGAGATGTGCTTACTTCATGCAAGGTGTGTGCGAGATGCAAAGATGTAATTTTTTTGACTCGTAAATATATGCATGTGGCTCAGTGGTAGAGCATTGCGTTAGCAGCGCAAAAGGTTGTGGGTTCAATTCCCAGGGAACACACATACTGGTAAAAAATGTATAGCCTGAATGCACTGTAAGTCGCTTTGGATAAAAGCGTCTGCTAAGTGCATTAATTATTAAATTAAATTATCTATATCAATATCAAAAACATAATGACACTGCACTTTCCATTCAGTTTAACTGTCAACATCCTACACTTTGATCTCCTTTACCATACAATACCTTCACCCATACAATCTGTACCCTTACAATGCATTAACATTAGAGACAACAACATCGGACATAGAAAACTACAGAACCAAGGCAGACAGATATATACAAAAGACAGACAAATACAAAGACAGACAGATAGAAATAAGCAGAGTGATATACATGCACGGATGGACGGACAGACTGACAGATAGACAGATAGATAGATAGATAGAGTGACAGGCATATTTAAAGTAAGACTGGTAGACATGTACAGAAGGACAGATGGATATACAGACAAAGTCGGATAGAAATACAGAAATCAATCAGAAATAATCTGATTGATAGACAGACAGACAGATAGAAAGAAATATGGATGGATAGATGGATATATAGATAAAAAGAACAACAGACAGACAGACACAAAGACAGATGGATATACAGACATAGTCGCATAGAAATAGAGACAAAGACAGATTAGTAGAAAGATGGATACATAGATGGATAAAAAGATAGATGGACAGAGATGGATAGGACGGTCGAATGGACTGACAGACAGATATATATATATATATATATATATATATATATATATATATATATATATATATATATA
>NW_015505182.1:5724495-5726826 GCF_001515645.1 Sinocyclocheilus grahami
TATATATATATATATATATATATATATATATATATAAACGGTGACATACAGATTTACAGGAAGACTGATAGATATGCACAGAAAGACAGATAGATAGATAGATAGATAGATAGATAGATAGATAGATAGACAGACAGACAGAAATAAAGAAGACTGATGGTTAGATAGATGGACAGATAGACAGACAGACAGAATCAAGACAGACATAAAAAAAGTTGGATAAATAAACAATGACAGACAGACATCAGTGCTTAAAAAGGGGTCATCGGATGGCCATTTTCCACAAGTTGATATGATTCTTTAGGGTCTTAATGAAAAGTCTGTAACATAGTTTGGTTAAAATTTCTCAATAGTAGTGTAAAACAACACCGTTTTACCCTGTCAAAAACAGCTCTATATACAGCAAGCCGTTTTATTGAAGGTCCTTTAAATGCAAATCAGCTCTGCTCTCCCCGCCCCTCTCTTCCGTGGCGCTCTGTGAGAGACTATTTAATTTAGCCGCATTCATCGTGAAACTTGCTAATTAGCACATTATTAGGAAAGGCGATTTGCAAAGATTCATTAAAAAACCCTATACTCACTTCTTCTGGAGGTGAAGCTGGATCACGAATGATTTGCGCGAACATAGACACATTTAGGTAGATCGGGGGCGCATTCCCATCAAAAACAAATGTAATCCACTGTGTCTTCAGCGGCTCAGATGTCGGGAGTAAATGACGACTGCTATGTTCATTATTACATCCAACAACAAAACACTTCAATCACTATGGAGACATTCTTGTCTACATCTGCTCCGGCGGTGAAACAATGGTGGACTGATGACAGCTCACTCAGGGCGGGTCTAAGGTAAGACACCAGTCCAGTCTGTGCTGAAACGCTACTGTCAATCAAACTATCGCGGGAGGGCCTTGGTCTGTGTGACGTCACACAGACAGGCATCTGAGAACGGCTCAATTTGAGAAAGGGGAATTGAGAAATACAGAGTTCTGGCATGAAACTCTAGATGGCGCAGTTCGATAGGTCTAACTCAATCTGACCTAATGACATCATCACATGGCACAGCTGATTGGTTATCTCCTGTTTCGGTAGCCAATGAGCTCGCTGTTCAACATTCAAATATATGACTAGTGTTTACTGTAGCAGCTGCAGCTTACTTCAGAAACCCTCCACCTTCCCCAGCTCCACCTGTATAGATCTGCTACGAGGTGATTCATGTATGCTATATAGGGGTTATTTCATGTATGTTATATTTGCAGCAGCACTATTTCTTACATGCTCACAACAACATGTTGTGGATTTACTGGCAGTAGCATATCTCGGTACTTGCTCTGCCACAGCAGCAGTATAGCAGATCTATTCCGCCAAGACCAAATACATTAACATTGCCATGTACATTACCATGCCAATCCCTCCGAGAGTTGTCATAACATAAATTATTTAACGAGATAAAAAAAAAACACTGTGTGGATTTTTATCATTTTAGGTTGGTTGTGTACACACACTGCCAACATACATTTTAGTTAAAAAAACTTGTAAAAATGCATGTCGCATCCGATGACCCCTTTAACATAGAGTCTGTCTTTGAGAATGTATATTATGTGTGTAAGAATGAGAGATATGCTAATCAAACATGGTTGTGTAAGTTCCCAATAGCTTCAGAAGGGACCCGGGGACATCATTGATGATCACTGATAATCATCACTGATGATCTCACACACAGCTCCTTTAGTGCAGCTATCATCGACCCACGCTAGCTGGGAAAGAGCTACAGGTCAATGTATTGTTCCTGTTGTTGTTATTATTATAATGATTGCATTTATTATTATTATTACTATAGTCCTGAGTGGACTTGTTGCATTCATTGTCTCTCTTTCACTCAATGACAACTTAATTAGTACTAGGCCTCAGGATAATAACAGAGAGAGAGAGAAAGAATGAGAGTGAGGTGAGCCAATGAAACTGACTGCCTTTCCATATGGTGTCCAGTGAGGAAGTGCTGACCAGCAACATGTCCACTATAAACATGACTGCTCCATGAATGGTTCGGTTTAAGTTTCTGGGCTGAGTGCTCATGTCTGGCTGGCGAATTCCTTCACGTTGAGGTTTGCCAGTGACTGTGGGCCTATTGCAACCAAGACTGTACTGAAATACGTGACGCCATGTTGAGCTTCTTCCAACACACCGCCATTAATCAAAAATAGACATCCATTACAGTGTCATTCACAGCAAGTCATCAGCCATATGCGTTGTTATTCACCGGCATGAGTTAGAGCCATGGGATCTTCTGCACCAATAGAAGTACATGTCAATTTAGTTAAATTATAAAAAGGG
>NW_015505182.1:5727032-5745478 GCF_001515645.1 Sinocyclocheilus grahami
TTAGTCTTGAAGAAGTCTTGGTTACGAAAAAAAAAGGGGGGGGGGGGGGAATGCACTCATTATAACATTAATCATGCCCCCTAACCTGTACATAAAGTCCATAAGAATTTTTCACACTATTTGAACAATTATATTCCCACTATGAAGAAATATTACATATAACTAATATTTTGTAATAATATAATATAAATAATTTAATATATAATTTAATTAACTGATTAAAATGTAAAATAAATTGGCAGCTTTAATCCATTAAAGTAATATGATCTAATATAATAATTGTGGTAAATAATTATTTTCCATACCAAATAATAAAAAAAAGGTCAGATATATTCCATACACACACATAAAAAATGAAACTACAAAAAAGTATTTTTAATACTATATATAATATAATATAGTCACGTTTCTCTGGAGCAGGGAACGAGGAGGCGAGGAACTCTTCAAATAACAGACTTTATTGATCCAAACACATAGGGAACGACGGAAACACAGAATGACATTCAAGACCAGATGCTAAAGATAGGGAAACACAGGGCTTAAATACTAGAACTAAATGAGGAGTAAACTAGATAATTAATGACACACGGCTGGGGACTAATAAACTAATGATGAGAACTAAACGAGAACAGGAAACAAACCAAATAAGGACATAGGGGGAGAAACTAAGGCAAGGAAGGCACATGGGGAACAAAACAAAACACAAGACAGGACAAAAGTCTGACAATTACTCCACCCTCCCGGAAGGCGTGTCCCGCGCAATGCAACTTCCAACGGGGAGGTGGGGGGGCGCTCTGGAGGCCTCCAGGAGCAGGGTTACCAGACAGAAGGCCTCCAGGGCGGCACCCATTCCGGGACCCATGGAGGACCCGGCAGGTCGGGAGGCCATGGCGGAGCAGGGAGCTCGGGAGGCCATGGCGTTGTAGGCAGCTCAGGAGGACATGGCGGTGCAGGGAGCTCGGGAGGCCATGCCGGTGCAGGGAGCTCGGGAGGCCATGGTGGATCAGGAGACTCGGGAGGCCATGGCGGATCAGGAGCCTCGGGAGGCCATGGTGGATCTTCCATGGCCTTAGCTGGCTCGCCCACGGGTATATGGCCCCCCTTTAAAATTATCGTGGGGGGCGCTCTGGAGGAGTGGACACTTGGGGGCGCTCTGGAGGGGATTCAGGGACTGGAGCCCTCCTTGGGCTAAGCATGGGGACAGGAACCCTCACTGGGCAAAACTCAGGAACTGGAGCCCTCCATGGGTTACACTTGGGAACAGGAGCCCTCCGTGGGCAATACGAGGAATCAGGAGCCCTTCCTGGGCTTAACTTGGGTACAGGAGCCCTCCGTGGACTATACTCGGGAACTGGAGCCCACACCGGGCTGAATTCGGGGACTGGGAAGCGCTTATGAGGAGCTGGCACTGGAGGGTGCTCTGGAGGAGCAGGCACAGCAAGGCGCTTTCGAGGAGCTGGCACTGGAGGGTGCTCTGGAGGAGCAGGCACAGCAAGGCGCTTTCGAGGAGCTGGCACTGGAGGGTGCTATGGAGGAGCAGGCACAGCCAGGCGCTTTCGAGGAGCTGGCACTGGAGCGAGCTCTGGGGCTGGCAGGCTTGACTGAGGAACCACCGGCGCGCTTGTCACATGAACGTCCAGCTGGCTTGCCACATGAACGGCCAGCGTTTCTGGGCTGAGGATAGAGACGGTGCTGGGTGGTCGGAACATTTGGATGGGTATGAGTAGGGTCCTGGCGATGGGTGAGCTGGTGAGGCACGGTGGTTTTCGGGAGGGACTGGATGATCTTTCCAAACTTTTTCTACCTCCAGATTAACTCCATTTAAATACAGGACATGATTAACCAGCTCGATCAGGGGAAAACTATATGTAGGAAGATCGCAGCCGATTACGTCATCATCCAGCCACAGCTGAAAACAGACACCGAGAGCAGAATCGAACCAGCTCACCAGGTTAGAGAGCTCTAGGAACTCCTCTACATACCTCTCCAATTCCCGACCACCCTGCTGCAGACACCAAAGCCTGTCTTCAGCCGTAGACATCTTGTTTGGGTCTGGTCTTCTGTCACGTTTCTCTGGAGCAGGGAACGAGGAGGTGAGGAACTCTTCAAATAACACAGACTTTATTGATCCAAACACAGGGAACGACGGAAACACAGAATGACATTCAAGACCGGACGCTAAAGACAGGGAAACAAAGGGCTTAAATACTAGAACTAAACGAGGAGTAAACTAGATAATTAATGACACACGACTGGGGACTAATAAACTAATGATGAGGACTAAACGAGAACAGGAAGCAGGAAACAAATCAAATAAGGACATAGAGGGAGAAACTAGGGCAAGGAAGGCACATGGGAAACAAAACAAAACACAAGAAAGGACAAAAGTCTGACAAATATAATATAATATAATATAATATAATATAATATAATTAATTGTGCTAAATATTTATTTGCCATTTAATTAACCTGATAAAAATGAAAAATAATTCATCATAATTATGAATAATAGTTATTAATAATCAACAATAATTAATTGATTACAATTTCAAATAATTTGGCAGCTTTAATTTCGTTAATCTAATATAATTTATTACAATAATTGAGGTATATCATTACTTTCCAAAGCAAATAATAAATACATAAACAAAAATAAATAAATAAAAAGTCAGTCCTATTCCATACATACACATACAAATTAAACTAAAACAGGTATAATCAAATATATAATATAATATAAAATAAAATAATATAATATAATAAATACTTGCAATATCATAATTAACTTGAATAAAATATAAAATATATCACTGTTCTAGACACACACACACCTAATGTAATAATTTAAAATAATAATTATTTGGAACATCATGTAATTTACTTGATTACAATTTTAAATACATTTCCAGTCCTACACCAAACACACTGAAACCAAATAACCACAGCTGACATCAAGCCATTTATAGCAAACACCCTATTTAGAAACGAAAACAGCCAGAGTTGAATAGGAAGCAGTTTGCTCCAGTCAGTCCATCAGAGTTCAGCCTAACAGCATGCAGCACAAGAAGGGGAGAAGGACAGTAGCTGTCATTTAACACAACTTGCCCTCCGAGCCTGTAGTCAAACAGCTTCGTAACACTAGACTTCGTCACACAAGCTCTCTCTCTCTCTCTCTCTCTCTCTCTATCTTCTGTCAGCTTAAGTGACAAGTGACCTAAAATCTCACCTCGCATGAACCTACCCTGCTTCTTCCTGTTGAGATGACTGTCAAGTGGGGTGCCCTACAACCATGCACCAAAACGAATACAAAACAATGTTGACAAATGTAGCGAATTTAGCTCATGGGGAAATATGAATAATTAACCATAACTAATTATGATTAACAGAGAGAAAAAATAAACAAAAAATCTAGGAAAAATTAAGATGCCAACATGACAGACCTCAAATACACTAGAATAGACCTGCTCCCGCAGATCCAGAGAGAGAGAGATTTGCAAGAGAAGGCCAGGAGGACTGTTTTTGTTCACAGAATTCCCCTGAGAGTTGGAGGGACAAGGTTACCTATTAAAGGCCGTTCTGTAAATCACATGCTCATCAGCACTTCATTTGATATCAAAAGCAATCAGCAACAACATTCTCTCGTCCGTGAATGAATATAGAGGTCAAACCAGTAGCTATTCATTTTTCGACATAGCAAGTTTTCATTATGGCACTTTATCATCATTTAAGCTGCAGTATCAAAGTCCAAACATTTTACCACACCTGACAAAAAGAGGTGAATTCAGGGCATTACTTTATTAAAATAAAATGAAGTTAATAAATAAATAAATGAATAATAATGAAGTATCAGTCAGTTTTATGTTTTTGAGCACAAGTCTCTTATTTATTTGATCAAAAGTGCAATAAAAAAACTGTAATTTGGAGCAATATTATATTATTAATTATTAGTAATTAGTAGTATTACATATTAGTAATATGTTAATGTTTATGGAAGTATCGTATGCTCACCAAGGCTGAATTTACTTAATGTAAAACAATAAAAAATATTAATATTGTTATATATTATTACAATTTAAAACAACTGTTTTCTATTTTAACATATTATAAAATCATTAATTCATGTGATGCTGATCATTACTCCAGTCTTAAGTGTCATATGATCCTTCAGAAATCATAATATGCTGATTTTGAGCTCAAAAAACATTTCTTATTGTTGAAAATAGTTGTGCTGTTTAATTTCTATTTTATTTTAATTTTAGTTTTTTGGTGCAAATCGTGAAAAAATTGAGAACTTTTAGAATTTGAATGTTCAAAAAATGCTGAATAAAACTTAAAAAAAATAATTAATTAAAATGACCAGTCAGTCAGTCAGTCAATCAAATCACATTAAAACCCCCACAAGTTTTGAATGGTTGAACTGGGCTTTTAATTTACTACTTTATTTTACCCCAACTTTAATAACTTCAGAATATACTGTATACCCAGCAATACTGTATAATTTGTACTGCTTTTTTTCTCCTTTTAACTCCCATAACTCCAGAATATATATAATTGTTCACAGATATGTCTAAATCTGTGTTAGTGAGCATTTCTCCTTTGCCGAGATAATCCATCCACCTCACAGGTGTGGCATATCAAGATGCTGATTAGACAGCATGATTATTGCACAGGTGTGCCTTAGGCTGGCCACAATAAGAGGCCACTCTAAAATGTGCAGTTTTATCACAGCACAATGCCACAGATGTCGCAAGTTTTGAGGGAGCACGCAATTGGCATGCTGACTGCAGGAATGTCCACCAGAGCTGTTGCCCGTGAATTGAATGTTCATTTCTCTACCATAAGCCGTCTCCAAAGGCGTTTCAGAGAATTTGGCAGTACATCCAACCGGCCTCACAACCGCAGACCAGGTGTAACCACACCAGCCCAGGCGACGAACTGCAATCAGGTCGAGACCCCAATGAGTACGACGAGCTTCCCTGAGACGGTTTCTGACAGTTTGTGCAGAAATTCTTTGGTTATGCAAACCGATTGTTGCAGCAGCTGTCCGGGTGGCTGGTCTCAGACGATCTTGGAGGTGAAGATGCTGGATGTGGAGGTCCTGGGCTGGTGTGTTTACACGTGGTCTTGATTGAAGGGGGAATAACTATAAACGTTAAAGGGGTCATATGATGCAATTTAAATTTTTCCTTTCTCTTTGGACTGTTACAAGCTCTTGGTGCATAAAGAAGATCTGTAAAGTTACAAAGACTAAAGTCTCAAATCCAAAGAGATATTCTTTATAAAAGTTAAGAGTCAACCACGCCTACCTAAAACTGCTCGTTCAAACATGCCCCTACATGTCTACGTCACGATGTGGGAAGATTTGCATAACACCGCCCAAATGTTCACGCAAAGAAAGAAGGCTTAACTTTTATTCTCACTGTAGTATTGTTGTTGCCGCCGCCGCCATGTCGTGCAGACGCTGTGTGTTTCGTTGTGAAAGCAAAACTACTTTGTTTGGCCTTCCAAAAGAGGACAATTACCGCTTCGTCATGCCTAGAGCTGATCCGTGCTGGTTGCTGAGGAAATACATCAACTTCGCACTGTGGATCGCCGGATCGGCTTTCACTGTAGACGAAGCGGAGTCCAGCCTGGGGTCGTCACATGTGGTTGCCGCAAGCCCGCTTGGCCGCTCCTTCGTCGAATCTGCTGGCCGCGCCGTTCTCACTCACTCTAATCCGTAATTATGTCCCCACTGAATGCAACAAATGCCTCGTTTATATTGCGTTTTAATGTTTTTGAATCGTCGCTCCGGGACACGGCCTGACTGTATGGTAAGGGGCGTAACATTTCCGTCATGCACTTGAGGTATTCAGCCAATAACAACACTCTGGATAGCTTGCAAATCAGAGCACACCTCGCTTTTCAGACCGATGAGCTTTGTAAAAATCGACGCGTTTCATAAAGGCGGGGCATAGAGGAGAAACAATAATGTACAGTGTGTGGAAAATAATGTGTTTTTTGAACCTTAAACTGCATAAACACATTTCATTACACCAAATACACAAAATAATGTTCTTTTTAGCAACATCGTATGACCCCTTTATAATATAGTAATATTATTTAGAAGTAATGGCCTTGTTAGCCAATTGCAGCTTTTAGATCAAAAAGTCTTTTGTCTCCATTGATAGCCATTCAAAAGTATTTTGCAACTAGCATCTAAAACCACACATCATTAAAAATATTATGAATGTCAGCCAAACGACTGCCATTGAGATGAATGAGAATGCTAACATTTCGATTTCTCCAGGTATTAAAAACCTCTTTGATTTAGACTCTGAATTATGCTGTAACTCCGGTCAAGTGGTCACTAACAGTTTTATTTACTCACCAAAACCAATTTTTACCTGCAGCTGGCTCTTTGCAAGTGTTATTTTTAAACCCTGTGACCATAAAAGTTTTGAAGTTTTTATTACAATAAGCAGTCACCCAAACTACCCCATGCATGAGTGTACTCATTGCCTCCGGTGCTGGGACTAAAGGTAAGTTTTTCTTCCTTGTTCAAACTTTAAGGAGGCTGAATGGGAGAGCAGATATCATCATATATGATAAGGACGTCTTCTTTATTTTTTATGTGCGTGACATTGAAAGAGACACAGGCCTGGCGCCACATAAATCAAGTTGACAGTGCAATGGATTTGTAATGGATTAAAAAAAAGAAAAAAGCTCGGGAATAGTTCTCTCTTCTCCTCCTCCCTGCAAATATCCCAAGAGGCTCAGCTCCATTTAAGATGTATGTAATTACTTAATTTCATCCATCAATGATGGGCGAGGTGAACGCAATTTGTCAATCATCTATGGCTATATTTCAGTGACATTCAGTAATGAACATATGTGAAGATTTGTGCGTGTGGGAAATGTTAAGAGTCATTCTTGTGGAAAATGCACAAGTGTAAACATTCAACACATACTGTCTTCACTGACAGACGCACACAAGCATATATTATGCGTACAAAGTTCAAGGATGTGCAAAGCTGACCTTATATGTTATTCCCCCGGAACTGCTTCCAGTGTACAACAGTGAGCGCAAACTACATTAAAGTGATTATTAAGTTTTGAATATGGATATTTTTCTTACAAAAATGCATCGATTCGGAAGAGAAGGCCTTTGTTCACCCCCCGGAGCCGTGTGAGACACTTTTTTTTATGGATGGGCGCATTTTATTTAACTGCTTTTGGACGGATGTATGCAACACCCGCTGAGTGGCATTAAACAGCTTGAAAGATCAAAAAACATTTTTAATATAACACCGACTGGATTTGTCTGAAAGAAGAAAGTCATACACACCTAGGATGACTTGAGGGTGAGTAATTTCTGGACTAATTTTCATTTTTGGGTGAACTAACCTTATAAATAACCGGGGAAAAAAAATTAAGTGTGGAATGTTGAACACTTCATGCACTCAACTCTCGCAGCTTTAATTACGTCGCAAAGGGGCTATCAGACTCCAATTATTAATGACAAAATAACCTTACAAAATCTATACACTACATTGTTGGGTACATAGTGCATAAGTACAGGTGCATCTCAATAAATTAGAATGTCGTGGAAAATGCACACAAACTGAAGTAGTTTTAAGTCTTTGGTTATTTTAATAATTGTGATGATTTTGGCTCACATTTAACAAAAACCCACCAATTCTCAACAAATTAGAATACTTCATAAGTATTTTTTTCCAATAAAAAAAACATTTTTAGGGAATTGTTGGCCTTCTTGAAAGTATGTTCATTTACTGTACATGTACTCAATACTTGGTAGGGGCTCCTTTTGCTTTAATTACTGCCTCAATTCGGCGTGGCATGGAGGTGATCAGTTTATGGCACTGCTGAGGTGGTATGGAAGCCCAGGTTTCTTTGACAGTGGCCTTCAGCTCATCTGCATTTTTTTTGTCTCTTGTTTCTCATTTTCCTCTTGACAATACCCCATGAATTCTCTATGGGTTCAGGTCTGGTGAATTTGCTGGCCAGTCAAGCACACCAACACCATGGTCATTTAACCAACTTTTGGGGCTTTTGGCAGTGTGGGCAGGTGCCAAATCCTGCTGAAATCATCATCTTCGAAAAGCTGGTAAGCAGAAGGAAGCATGAAGTGCTCCAAAATTTCTTGGTAAACAGGTGCAGTGACGTTGGTTTTCAAAAAACACAATGGACCAACACCAGCAGATGACATTGCACCCCAATTTAGATATTTTTATTTCTTATTTACTTGTTCTATTTTTATTATCTGTGTTGTTTGTTCTGTCACTGTCATTCTGTTGCACTGTGGAAGCTTCTGTCACGAAAACAAATTCCTCGTATGTGTAAACATACCTGGCAATAAAGCTCATTCTGATTCTGATTCTGATTCAATTGGCAACATTATTGGGTATAAAAAGAGCCTCTCAGAGTGGCAGTGTCTCTCAGAAGTCAAGATGGGCAGAGGATCACCAATTCCCCCAATGCTGCGGCGAAAAATAGTGGAGCAATATCAGAAAGGAGTTTCTCAGAGAAATGAGTGCGTGTGGCATGGGCAGCTTACACATCTGGAAAGGCACCATCAATGCTGAAAGGTATATCCAAGTTCTAGAACAACATATGCTCCCATCCAGATGTCGTCTCTTTCAGGGAAGACCTTGCATTTTCCAACATGACAATGCCAGACCACATACTGCATCAATTACAACATCATGGCTGCGTAGAAGGATCCGGGTACTGAAATGGCCAGCCTGCAGTCCAGATCTTTCACCCATAGAAAACATTTGGCGCATCATAAAGAGGAAGATGCGACAAAGAAGACCTAAGACAGTTGAGCAACTAGAAGCCTGTATTAGACAAGAATGGGACAACATTCCTATTCCTAAACTTGAGCAACTTGTCTCCTCAGTCCCCAGACGTTTGCAGACTGTTATAAAAAGAAGAGGGGATGCCACACAGTGGTAAACATGGCCTTGTCCCAACTTTTTTGAGATGTGTTGATGCCATGAAATTTAAAATCAACTTATTTTTCCCTTAAAATGATACATTTTCTCAGTTTAAACATTTGATATGTCATCTATGTTATATTCTGAATTAAATTTGAAACTTCCACATCACTGCATTCTGTTTTTATTCACAATTTGTACAGTGTCCCAACTTTTTTGGAATCGGGTTTGTATTTTATATTCCTGATATGGCAAAGCAGAATTGTCAGCATTATTACTCCAGTTTTCACTGATTTGCTGCTAAAAAAAACGTACTGACCCCAAACTTTTGAACAGTAAGCTTCAATCACTGTCTTGTTAGAAACCATCTGCAAATTTCTAAGCCAGTCACTTGTCAATTCACTCTAAATGCTTTGAGTTTTGATGACAACATGGAAACTAATCCTGCAAAATTTCAAAGATCTCTTATTTGTCCTTCCCTCTGTTCATTTCAGCCCTACATTAAACAGATTATTTCTCTCTCTTTTGAAGCAGTACTTGTTTTCATTGTGGTCATTTTGGATCTTCAAAAGGCAATGACACTGTCAGTGTATTCAGGGTGGATTCAATTAGAATCAGTCATGCCTACTGCTAGCAATGCTTATTTGCACACACGGTCTGCATTGTTCTAGCATGCAGTTCAATAGGAACAATAATGCAAATACGCCAAAAACAGCACAGATAATATTGTTAAAATGGACTGTGGAACAAAATGGAGACTCAAGTTTTTAATGCTTCAGTGCGGCGAACAAAACATGGAGCAACCGTTTAGTCAACATTTCTAAGTGATCAATACGCTTTGATTTGAAAGCAAAATGCACTTAACTTAACTAAATATATTTTTGCAGATTAAAAAAAAAACTGTGAGGGCTATTGTAAACAGACACTATATGAGCCAAGTGAGTGAGAGAGAGGCAGAAAGACAGAGAAAGTTACTCAGGCTAAGGCTGTAATTTTCCTCACTGTTAATGGAGCACATTAAATGCTGATTTTACATCCCTGTAGAAAAGCAAGGAAGGAGGTGAGAGGCAGAAGCTAAACCTGGAAGAAAAGGATCACTATAGTATAAGACACTGTAATTGTCAGAGGCAGGGGTGGGAGAAGTAAATCGCTTACTTTAAGGCCGTGGGGGCCAATGGGAACGTACCAGTCGTTATGATGTAATGTCTGGCCAATGCAAATTTGGGCTCTGTCCCAAATGCCTCCCTAAGTCCAGTGGTCCTCCTTTGTGTCCCCATATTGGTGCTGTAATGTCGCATAGACTGCCCACTGTCAGAGAATCTGAATAAAATCCAAATTATTGCAGGCTTGTCAAAAGGCCACATCCAAGGTGCATATAAAAATCAGAAGTATACACAAGTGTCGCAATTATGGACAGGAACATGGATCTCTAGAGGTAGGAATGCATTAAAATTGTGGAAAACAAGTTGAGTCTAAATATGAGACTGAATTATCCATTTGACATCCTGTTGTAGTTATGAGCACAGGCATTCTTTGATCATGCATATTAATATAAGTAAATACATATACATATCGTGTGTAGTATACAAATGATGCAGGTACAAAATTCATGCTTGAGGTATAGGCCTGTGTAAATTACAACATAGAACCAAAAGTAAAGTAAAAAAGTATAATATATCCATATTAACCACAAACACTTGTACCATATTTAAAACACCATTTCTAAAAAATACATGTGATAATTCCCAAGAAAACCCATGGATGATACAAATTGATATCCTTACTGAAAATATCTATAGAAACATAATTTTTACTAACAAGATCAAACAGGTGCACAGATTAATGAAAGAAGAAAATGAGAATACTCACTTCACTGGTTGATTGTTCGCAAAGGAAGATACAACTGACATCTTATATAATATGTGAAAAAGGGCCACTATTTAGGACATAACTTAGCCTACTTAACTTAACCACTTCTACTTCTTCTGTCATTTAATGCTTGTGGAAAACCAACTGAAACGTGATTTTGCCACCTGCTGGGATGGAGTGTGGAGCACCTAGATGAATCGATAGCAAGAGGAGACAAAAACAACTAAATGCTATTAATTAATCAGTCATGGGGTGTATTCCAGAAAGCACGGTTAACTTACCGTCAGCTAAACCCTGAACTTTCGATTGATTAACCCCAAACCTTGCTTACTCGAGGTATGTGGTTCCAAAAACGCGTCCGGGAGTAAGTTCATTCAACTCAGAGTATGTTCCTGGTTAAGACTCAAGACATTCTCAACAGTGATGAATCGACGATTCGCTATGGAAACGGAGGCTAAGAAAAAGCGCCCATGCTGTTTCTTTCTTCTTCTTTTGTTCAATGGTTGTTTACATGCTTAGTGCATATCACCATAATTGATGGTTGTGCAATCTTTTTTTTTTTCCCGTTTAATCTTTAATCCTTGAGAATATGAATTATATTGTTTGTTTGATGCTAATTATATATGAAGTCATAGCTGATATGTATTTTGATTTCAAATTTAGACATAGAAAATGCTGGATCCATGTGTGAGATGATAATATAAAATATAATATAATAAATTAAACATTACCTTGTCATAGTGTTTTATTATTTATACAGATTACGGTTATATATGCCAATAAGTCGTGGCCTAATGGTTAGAGAGTCGGACTCGGCTATATTACATACTATATATATAGAATATTATATAATGTTGTGCGCTATCCTATCTGAAGGCTCGTCAGTAGTGCGCTGATAGTGCTGAAGTGAACTAACCCTGGAACATAACCTGCTCCCACTCACTTATCCTCAAACATACCCGGGTATGTCACATAACCTGCTTTTTGGAATACCCCCATGTTGCCTTTAGATAACATACACACAAACTTACACAGACACAACGTTCTCTGAATATTAGGTTATGCATGTAAAAAATACACTATACCTATATTAAACACAACAAAATCCTAATCACATACATAAAAATCATAATCACATACATCAATAGTAATATTATTATTTTATTCAGTAGTTAAAGGGGTCAACTGCCTTTTTTATTATTTTGTACTGTTCTCTGAGGTCCACTTATAATGTTATCAAGACTTTTACATCAAAAAACTGTTTAGAATTAATAGGTTATTTTCTGTCCTGTTTTGACACCCCTCATCAGAATGCTCTGTTTGAATAGGCATGGAGGATTGTAAACTCGGAAGTAAATGCCCACTGCTATGATTGGCTAACAGTTGTGTTTTTTTGACAGCCTACATCCTTCACAGATGGATGCTGATGTGTTTTGTGTTAAAATGCATAAATACTCAGTACATGAATAGTTGACAAATAGGCAGTAAAAAAATGCTTATTTTGTAAAATAAAATTTTTGAAGAAGTCTGATCTTTGAGAAAATATAAAGTGTCACTAACTTTGTCAATTCTTTCATTGATTTTTAAAAAAAAATTTTTACTGAACTGTACCATAAAGTTGTACAATAGTGTGACATTGCAAAAGTTTAGAAAAAATATATAATATATAATAATATTTAAATAGCATGAGAGAGATTTATCTTCATTGTTAGACACTTATTTTCATATTGTGTTATTTATTTAATATGAAATTATAATGAACATTTCCCCCCTTGACTTGTTGGACAATTTCAAGACAAACTTTTACAACAAGACAAACTTTGCTGTAATCTATTCAAAACTGCAGAAAATTCTACCATTTTAAGATGAGTGATATTTATATATCCCCTGCTGCAATACTCAACTGTTTTAAGATATTTTGAGATAAAAACAAATCTGTGTCACAGCATGGGACATTACGTCACACAAAAGGACAGAAACATCTCGGTTACATGTGTAACCCTTGTTCCCTGAAGGAGGGAACGGAGACGTCACGTCGGTGACCGACGAATTATGAATCTCGCCAGAGAGACCAATCCACTTCGAGTGTAACTAAACAAGCCAATGGACATTGGCATGCGGAATTCGCATCTGGCTGCCACACCCCGCAGCGCGGGTATAAGAGGCAGCAGGTGCACCGCATTAATTCATGTTTTCGCTGAGGACCCGAGCCGGTGACCCGGCAGCTCAGCAGTGGTACAGCAACTGTGGCGACGTGACGTAACGCCTCCATTCCATCCTTCAGGGAACGAAGGTTGCACATGTAACCGAGATGTTCCCCTTCAGTCGGTCACTCTTAACGTCACGTCAGTGACAGACGAATTGGAAATCCCTACCAAAACACCACAGGTGCTGCCCCCTCCACTGCCCTGTGTAGGCCTCCTGAAATGTCCTATAAGGCAGATGATAGGACCGGGCTCTACACAAAGAAGGTTGACTACTGCTGTTCCACGAGCAACCCAAACAGTAGGACTTGGAAAAGGCACGCTGCGGTGTCACCTCCCATTGGGGGTTGAGTGACATTTACTCATGTGGAGTAACCCAAAAGAGTCCTATTGCACATGGAAGTCTCTGAGATGGCTCAGGCTGCATCATCTAGAGACGGCAGATCGTAGCCTGCCAGGGGAAACACGGCCCTCGTAACTGTTCCATGGAAATACACATATGGGATCCCAACAGGGTCGCTCATATGGACACTAGCCTCACACCAGATTTCAAGAATTCATTGGATGAAAGGCCTGGCGCTGGACGCTCCGCCACATCCGGCCGCCAGAGTGCTGGAGGACTCGACAGAGTTTGCCTGGTTAGGGAACTCTCTGGAGAACTAGGTGTTATGGCGCCGCAATCCATCTCTGACCCGGGCCTCTTAGTGCCACTACCTGTTTGAGGTGAGAACACAGGAGGAAACCGGTTCGACACGTAAGCTATAGAATAGGCTGTAACTCATGCTCCCCATCACCAGGGGGAGCATGAGTTCTGGGAACCAGGTCCTGTTGGGCCAATATGGAGCCACTAACAAGACCTGCTCCTCATCCTCCCTGATCTTGCACAGCGTCTGTGCGAGTAGGCTCTCTGGGGGGAACGCATATTTGCGCAGGCCCCAGGGCCAGCTGTGTGCCAGTGCATCCGTGCAGAGTGTTGCCTCGGTTAAGGAATAGAACCACTGGCAGTGGCTGGTTTCTGGAGATGCAAACAGGTCTACCTGAGCAACTCCGAACCGTCTCCACATCAGCTGAACCGCCTGGGAGTGGAGTCTCCACTCCCCTGGAAGTGCCGCTCGAGACAGCTCGTCGGCTGCCCGATTGAACACTCCTGAGATGTGGATGGCACGAAGGGACCTCAGATGCTTCTGACTCCAGAGAAGGAGGTGGCGAGCGAGTTGAGACATGCAACGGGTGCGTAAACTGCCTTGCCGGTTGATATACACAACGGTCGTAGTATTGTCCGTGCGGACCAGTACGTCCCTGCCCCGAAGGCACCCTCTGAGGCAGCTCAGGGCAAGGCGCACTGCCAGCAACTCGAGGCAATTTATATGCCAACACAGTTGGGGACCCATCCACACCCCTGAAATTGCTTGCCCATTGTACGTGGCTCCCCGGCCGGTGGCCGAGGCATCTGTGAAAACCACTGCATGACTGGATACCTGTTCCAGGGGCACTCCTGCCCGAAGGAACGAAGGATCCGACCACGGCTGAAGGTTCTGCGACAGGCCGGTGTAATCTGAACCCGGTGAGTGCCGCATAGCCACGCCCACCTTGGAACTCGGCCATGAAGCCAGTGCTAAAATGGTCATATATGGAGCAGACCGAGCGGAACTACTGCAGCAGCTGCAGCCATATGCCCCAGGAGCCTCTGAAACAATTTCAGTGGGACCACTGTCCTGCCTGATAAAGTCTTGATGCAGTTCAGCACCGACTGAGCACGTTCCTGGGTAAGGCATACTGTCTGGTTTACCGAATCCAGCTCCATTCCAAGAAAAGAGATCCTCTGCATTGGCACGAGTTTGCTCTTTTTCCAGTTGACACGAAGACCCTACTGGCTGAGGTGTCTGAGCACCACGTCCCTGTGTGCGCACAACTGATCTCGAGACTGTGCGAGTATAAGCCAGTCGTCAAATAGTTGAGGATACAAACACTTGTTCTCTCAAGGGAACAAGGGCCACCTCTGTGACTTTGGTGAAGACATGGGGTGACAGGGACAGCCCGGAGGGCAGGACCTTGTACTGATATGCCCAACATTCGAGGGTGAAACGCAGGAATGGCCTGTGTCGTGGGAGGACCGAGACATGAAAGTACGCATCCTTCAGGTCGATCGCTACAACCCAGTCTTGGGGACGGATGAACTTGAAAATGTGTCAACATCTTGAACGGCAGCTTGTGAAGCACGCGATTCAAAACTCGCAGGTCCAAGATTGGTCGTAACCCACCGCTCTTCTTAGGCACAATGAAGTAAGGGCTGTAAATCCCCGTCCTCATATCGGCTGGAGGTACTGGTTCTATTGCGTCCTTCGTCAGCAGGACTGCGATTTCTGCACGCAAGACAGGATGCCCCTAGACTTGGGGGGACGCCGGGTGAATTGAATCACGTAGCCGAGTCTGATGGTCTGCAGGAACCACCGAGACGAACTGGGGAGTGCTAACCAGGCTCCGAGAGACCGTGCCAGTGGAACCAACAGAGCCACTGACAATCCCGCAGAGCGGCAGCGCGGTGGAACACAGGGACCTGGCCCAGGGCCTATGACAGCCACGCCTGTGACAGTAGAGGGCGGGGTCTGGGTGTGAAGTGTAACACTCACCTGATCCTTCCTCGTGAGAGGGGGAACGTAAGGCCCCGGCTTCAGACTTGTAACAGCCTGGAGTGTGACTTTAACTTTTTATTAATAAAACAATCCCGAAAAAAGTATCACAGGTTCCAAAAAATATATATGAAGCAGCACAACTGTTTCCAGCATTGATAATAAATCAGCATATTAGAATGATTTCTAAAGGATCATGTGACACTGAAGACTGGAGTAATGATGCTGGAAATTCAGTTTTGCTTTACAGGAATAAATTATATTTTAAAGTATATTAAAATAGAAACTGTTATTTTAAATTACAATAATATTATAATAATACAGTATATACAGTTTGTTTCTGTATTTTTGATCAAATTAATACAGCCTTGATGAGCATAAGAAGCTTCTTTAAAAAAAAAAAAACATCAAAAAACTTACTGATCCCTGGTCCCTTACTTATATATATATATATATATATATATATATATATATATATAGAGAGAGAGAGAGAGAGAGAGAGAGAGAGAGAGCGAGAGAGAGGTGTATTCAGTATATATATAGACGCGTCCTGGCCAGGATTTCCATATTGCCTAAAATATCTAGGTTTTGGCTTTGTTTGCGTGTGCAGACCGATTGGTGTATGACATCAAAATACCTCGAGAGCATTTTGAAAGCATAATGAACCGTCTGTATGGTATTTTGATGTCATACACCGATCGGTCTGCACACATCAAACAAAGCCAAAACCTAGATATTTTAGGCAATATAGAAATCCTGGCTCGGACGCGTCCTGGGAAAATGGCACATATTGTCACCCTAATATATATATATATATATGTATGTATATATATATATATAGTCTCTCTATAGAATTTTAACTAACTATGATGACTTCTGTTTCTGAGAAACTTAGTAATGGGTCGGTTATGACACATCATGTATACTCTGTTTAAAGTGTAGTTTAGCTTAAAATACTTTTAGGATATAGGGCAGTATACAGTATAACATACTGTAAAGCAAATATCAGCTGTTTTGTGCATGTTGTTGGATAACTGTGATGGGAACATTCAAACATTTGCTTTCCTTTACAAAATGCACCCACACTGTACATGTCACCCAAAATGGATGCGTTTTCATTCATGTCTTGTTGATAAATAGGTTCAGAAGTCAGAGAAAGATGATTGTATTTTTTCCGGATGTGGATAATTTGGAGCGCTTTCATATGGGCTTTTACCGCATATAAGAGGAGTCAGTGAAAGGCGTATCACTCCGTCCCCAGCACTACTGCTCAGTCACTATGATGGATCATCCATTTTACGGGCTTTTTCCTCTGATCCGCTATTCTAAACTGTATTTTCTTTCCACTTTATCTTGAAACATCCATTTTTACCTGACACACTTATTCATCAGAAAAGCAGAATATTGCTTGGGATGAGCTGATTTCCTGTGTCCCACAGATGTCCTCCAGCGCTGAGAGGGACACGACTCAAAGATTCTCCTCTCGCTCGCTTTTTTCATTCCCTCCCTCCATCTTTCCTCTCTTGAGGAGGCAGGTTGATTGTTTGACTTTTCAAGTCTGCCATGATGAAAACACAACAGATACATCTTCCTGGTTCAATTAGGGTAGTTGGGGCCACATCAACTCCCTCTCATAAAGCAGTCCATCTTTCCTGCCGACAGTAGGAGGGGGCAGAGGGTGGACACTAATGAGCGAGCTAGAGGGGATTGTGAGATTGACAGAATGAGCCAGGGTCACAACACAGTACGGTAAGGACATTAAAAATGGGCCAGAGCATTTTTGGGGCGCTTTTTTTATTTTGGAGGGGAGATGGTTCATCTGTGTCTGGTTGAAAATTAATATTGTAATTTTCTGTAGGCTTGAAATATGGCACGGACCATTCTTTATTCCTCTGATTACCTGTCATTCAACATCCTCTGCTTAAAAAGACACTCACAGAGCCATTTGCAAAGCTTAATCTCTGTTAAAAGTCCAAAAACCGGTATGGATACTACACAAATTTGGTATTCAGTACGAGGAAGCATCACAATAGAGCAGTAGGGTTTAAAATTGAACAGTACATTACATTATTCTTAATTTTGCAGACAATTTCTTATCTAAAGTGACTTACAGTACATTTTAATACAATCTCCCAAGAGAAACCTTGAATTAAAGTCAATGTGAATCAAAATGGGCCGAATTTACTTTCATAATGCACATTCCTGGATTCTTTCTGCATTATTCATTGATTCATGTTGTTTCAAAGAATAGTCTTTGTAATCTTTCATCAAAATGTAATAACTTGCTTCACCTCTTAAATGACTTCCAACATAAACCAACAGGTAACGCAGCTTTTTTAAAATACTGCCAGTAATTAACAAAGAAATTTAATGTTGGTTAATGTTAATAACCTGCTTGTGAGAGCGAAGTTTGTGAAGGTCTACAGTTATAGCGCCACAGAGTTCAAGAGCAGCAAATGCAAGAAGGCACGGAAACCACTGTCGCGGCCGTTGCAGAAAATTAAAATGGTCTTTAATAAAGTTTAAGGCAAAAGACAACAATATGCCAAGATCATTGGAATATGTTGAGGTGAAGGTGAACTTGACCTTTGACCTTGATGTCCTGGTCAAAAAGTCCACCAAAATTCACTGCAAACCCGCATTCAAGTCCATTCTGTTACTAAACGCTCGTTTTTTATATTCGTAATGGATAAAATAAAGTCACACCACACATATTTCCTCTTTTAAATGAATGAATGAATGGTGCATTTATGTAGCACTTTATTGTGTATTGCTGTACACCCAAAGCGCTTTACAATCATGTG